>NW_017731917.1:799220-814780 GCF_001890085.2 Hipposideros armiger | reverse complement strand
GGGGGTTTCACTTCGAGGGGTAAAAAGTGTAACTATTGCACTGTGTTGTATACCTGAAACTAATTAAAAAATGTTTATTTCACAATAAAATAAAATACTGATACAACTCATAAAATAAAAGAGGGCTCTTTCCCTTTTACATTCCTTGGATTTATTATGCTATTTAAAGTGTTCATTTCCCTGCGCCCTATAAAAGGTCTTTGCTAACTATTGCTTTAGGTCAAAACTCTTTCTTCTTTATAGTCTGGTGAAAAGAATATGTCCACATTGCCTATTCCAACCTGAAAATTCTGTGAGTCAGAAAAACTTCTACTGTAGCTTTAGTGCTAGACACATAGTCGTCATTCAGTAAATATTTGTTGAGTGAATGAATAGAATTTTCTTTTAAAATAAATAGGTATGTGTTATGAAGCCATAAGTGGGATATTACACAGAAAGATGTATACTGCTTAAGCACTGATACACTTTGCAAGTAAAATAACAAATAGAACCCAAACTAAAAAACATAAAAAGATGAGAGAAAGACAAGAATGAATACTGCTAGATCTAGAATGGAGGACAGGAAACAAAGGATGGCTTGAGATCAGGAAAAAAAAAAAAAGCAAAAGGTAGAGGACCTTTCATGAGTATAATAGACGTTGTAGGATCTATGCCTCCATTCTTCTGCTCTCACCTCCCCTTACCTCTGCTTCGTCCACACTGAAAGATTTAATTGGAAATTTTATCACAACATGTAGAAGCGAGGCCTGTTATTGTGACTGCCAGGCAGCCAGTGGGTTTCCATCACTGTGTAAAAGGTTACATGCTGCTTTCCTTCTCCTCCCAGGGCAATCCCCAGGTCTGACTCAGAATTCCTGGGGTCCAGTCCTGGCTTTGGGACAGTGAGTAACTTATTTATTCCCCCTGTGCCTCAGTTTTCACATTCTCCTCATAGGATTGGTGTAAGTAGCCCTCACAGCGTGGTTTGGAGACCACGGTGCATCCCAAGGACCCTTTCAGGGGTCTACGAAGTCTAAACTATTTTCATAATAAATCAAAGACAGTATTTGCTATTTTCATTCTCATTTTTTCACAAGTGTATGTTGGAGTTTTTCGAAAGCTACATGATGTGTGATATTGTAACAGCTTGAATGCAGAACCAAATAGGAGAATCCAGCTGTCTTTTCCGAAGCCAGCCATGAAAGGGATTTATTTGCACACATGTAAAATGGTGCCATTCTTCTAATTAAGGTTTTTTTGTTTTGGAAAATATAGTTTATTTTCACGAAAATTGTGTGATTTATGTAAACATATAATGGGTTTTTAAATTATTTCTAAATGTAATAAATATTTTTAAAATTTGAGGTTTAATTTCTAATATGCAAGTATAACTCATATTAAAAGATTCTTTGGGGGGGGTCTCAATGATTTTTAAGAGTGAAAAGGGGTTCTGAGACCAAAAAGTTTGAGAACCACTATTGTCAGTGGACATTTTTAAAGCTCTTAGAACATTATTAGCTTGGAACAAATTAGCTTGGGATTGAAAGCTTAGGACAATATTAGGTATTATGATTCCACTTTATATTCTTGTAGTAAATAATTTAGACTTATTTTTCCTCTATTTAATCTGGGTTAGTAATTTATATTGTACGTAACAAAACTCTCTCATAAAGCCTTTTTTACTTATTTCTATGTGTTCTGTTTTGATCTTTTACGTTCTGAAACAGTTCGTTTTCCTTGTTAAATAGTTTTTGAAAGTTGGCAGCTTGAAAAACATCCAGGCATGTTTTCAAAATCATGATTTTGGAGAATTTTTATTTTGCCTCATACAAAACATAGGACTTAATACATTTTTGACTTACATACATTTTCCTGCTCTGTGTTCAGATTTCAGTCAACAAGATTGATTGAAGTTTAAGATTTTGATATTTATATGGGAAGAAATTCGAAAGGCGACAAGAATATATAGTGATAGGCAAATCTCTTCATCTCTAACTGCTGTCTATTCAGTTCCCATTTCTAAAGGCAAAATTTGTTCTAAGTTTCTAATTCTTCCAGAAATAGTCCATGCAAATACAGTGTTTGTGTGTGTGTGTCTGTATTTTTATTATAAATATATATAATAAAAATTAACATTTTAAAAAACTATTTAAAAGTTTAGTGTCTGATTCAGTTTGGAAAATTACTTTATACACACTGGTTATGCAGTTAATTTATTTTTTTAATTAAAAAAATTTTCAGTTACAGTTGACATACAACATTATATTAGTTTCAGGTGTACAACATAGTGATTAGACATTTATATAACTTATGAAGTGATCCCCCTATAAATCAAGTACACATCTGACACCATACATAGTTATTACAGTATAACTGGCTATGTTCTCTAGACTGCACTTTACATTTCTGTGACTATTTTCATAACTGACAATTTGTAGATTTTAATCCTTTCCCCTTTTTCATCCATCCCCAACCCCCTCTCATCTGGCAACCATCAGTTTGTTCTCTGTATCTATGAGTTTGTTCCTGTTTTGTTTGTTTATTTTGTTTTTTTAGATTCCACATATAAATGAAATCTGTGGTTTTTGTCTTTCTATAAAATTTAGCATTTTGGGCCGGCCGAGTGGCTCAGTTGGTTAAGAGCTTGCTCAAGAGTGTGAGCTCTGAGCAACAGCAGTTTGAGTCCCTGCCCGAGCTGAGCTGCTGCTGAGCTGCCAACAGGTGGCAGGATGGCTCAGCTAAAAAAAAAAAAAAGCATTTTAACCATTTTTAAGTATACAGTTCAGTGGCATTAAGTATATTCACATTACTGTGATCCATTTTCAGAACTTTTTCATCTTTCTAAACTGAAACTCTGTACCCTTTAAACAATACTCCCCATCCCTCCTCTCCCTAGCTTCTGGCAACCACCATTCTACTTTCTATTTCTATGAATTTGACTCTTCTAGGTAAGTGGAATCATACAACATTTGTCCTTTTGTGTCTGGCTATGTCACATATCATAATGCCCTCAAGATTCACTCATATTGTAGCATGTGTCAGGATTTCTTTCCTTTTTAAGGCTGGATAATATTCCACTGTGTGTATACACCACACTTTGTTTATCCATCCGTCTGTCCATGGACATTTAAATTGTTTCCACTTTTTGGCTCTTTGGATAATGTGCTATGAACATCAGTGTACAAATACCTGTTCAAGTCCCTGGTTTTACTACTTTTGGATGTACGCCTAGAAGTGGAATGCTGGGTCATGTGGTAGCTCTATATTTAATATTTTGAGAAACCATGATACTGTTTTTTCACAGCAGCTGCACCATTTTACGTTCCCACCAGCAAAGCACAAAGTGCTTTTTAAAAAAATTTCTCCACATCCTCTCCAACACTTGTTATTTTCTGATTTTTGTTTTTTAAAATAACCATCCTAATGGGTGTAAAGTGGTGTCTCATAGGGTTCTGTTTTTCATTTCTCTAATGACTGTTGATGTTGACCACGTTTTCATGTGTTTATCGGCCATTTGTACATCTTCTTTAGAGAAATGCCTTTTCAAGTTCTTTACCTGTTTTTTAATTGGATTGTTTTTTGATGTTGAGTTATAGGATATGTGTGTGTTTTTAACATAATTGGGGAGAGACTATATAAACCATTCTGCATTTGCTTTTTTCACTGAGCAATACATCTTTGTGATTATTATTTATAGTACATAAAGAGCTTCCTCATTTCATTGTATGAATGAATCTGAATATATTGACTTAATCTCCCATCAATGGATATTTAGGTTGTTTCCAGGCTTTTGCTATAATAGTCCATGTTGCAGAGAATATCTTAGTATGCATATTATTTTGCAAAAGTGAGAATTTTTCTATACGATAAATTCTTGGAAATATGTCAAAGTGCATGAAGATTTTTGATTGGTGTTCCTATCTTGACAATATATTCTCTCATTTCATTGTATGAGCATGCTTGCTTCCCTACTCCCTCTTAAACAAAGTTTATTATCAAACTTCAGGATTTTTGCCAACCTGATATGTGAAAAATAGAAACTCACTGTTAATTTTTAATTTCTCTAATTATGGACCTCTTTTCCATATGTCTATTTTCTTTTATTTTCTTTTATTTGAACTCGCAGTTCATGACCTTCCCCCATTTTAAAATCAAATTATTTGTCTTTTTTATATTATAAAGATCTTAGTCTGTAAAATGTATGCCATCTGTCTTTTGACTATTTTTACTTTCTGGCATTCACAAATTAAAAAATAATAGTCAAATTACATGCCTCTTGTGTATGGATTTAATTTTTGGAAACAATCAAAAGTTATTGGAGTAGTTTTAATAGATTAAATTTAAGTTACCCTGAATAAAGCTAGTTTGGTAAAACAAAGAAAAACAAAACAAAAAACCAAAACATCCCACAAGGAATTCCTCTAAAGTAAAGAAGCTTTTTCCATGTAGCTCCTAAATTTAATATGATAGTCACTCAAATTCTATTCACAAACAAATTAGTTTTTTGTAATCTGATTTTCATCTTTGAGTCTAACAGAATGAATGTACACTAGAAGCCAGTAGAGTCTGTTGCTGGTTCTATCATTGATTTTTTATGTCCCACCCTCTTTTGATGTCATTTTCCTTACCTATAAAATGGAAATAATAATTACCTGAATCACTTAAGCCACAAGAGTATTAGCGTATCAAATGAAAAAAACATGAATGAGGTTTGAAAAGTATATAAGGTCAGATCACCATATATATATATATATATATATATATATATATATATATATATATATATATATATATATATATATATATATATAATACTGCATTCTAATCAATTCCAGAACAGATTAATACTCAAGAACTTAGTGAGCTAGAGGATATAGGGTCCAATCCTGGCAGAAAAATGTGGTCTTTCCCTTTCTCCAACCACATCCAGAGTGACCTAATGCTTAGTATTCTGGACTGTTCTGTGTTTGCTTTCTACCTACCTCATCTAGAGGAGATTTTCCCTAATATTTTCTTGCTGTTTTCTTAGTCTTCAAGCAAACTGCTCACATCCCAGGATCCCCAGGTTCCCTCTTTTTCATTGCTTCCATCTCAACTCAGCATGAGTCTCTGAGGCACACAACACCCAGTATTCATCTCTTTCACTGATAAGAAGATTTAAGCTTCTTAAGCAATTCGCAGGAACCTTCAGTATATTATGTCTTGTCTAAAATGCAATAAGATGTAGGTAATAAGAACCTTTTTGCAATAGATTAGAAATAATTCTAAGAGGGATGAAGGTGCCATAAATATTATGTCTGCTTTTTCACGTTTAATAATATTTTTGAAGGTAAGGTAATACAACATTTCACAATTCATTTTTATCTGGTAGTAAAAAGTGTGAGCAGTGTGGAGAAACTGCTTGGACAGTTTCGCCTAACAGTTATCTGAAAAGGCTTGAGGCTACTCAAATAGCCATTGAAAAATTACATAGGTAAATAGGTCTGCATTTGTACAATAGAAAACATACTATAGAGGAGGAACGGGATTGTTGGACCCACAGGCCCTTGATAGGGAAGGAATTTTTTTTCTCCAAGATTTTATTGGGGAATTGGGGGAGGGGAGCAGCATTGGGGAATCGGGGAAGGGGAACAGACAAGTTGCTGTCCTTTTGTTCTTCGGTCTAGTTGTGGAGGACGTCGATTCACTGGCTCTTGGTATTATCATTTCTCTTCCAGGCTCACAACAGCTCACAGCAGCTGCCAGCCACTCACGGTAGCTCACGGCAGCCCACTGCAGCTTCACGGCAGCCCAGCTCCAGGTTGAGCTGTTGTTCAGCATCTTAGCTGTAGAGGGCGCAGTGTCACTGGCCCTCATGTGGGATCTGAACTGGGGCGATAGGGAAGGAATTTTAAGAACGGGTTTATTCGTGCAGTGGTAGTTCACATATATGAATGAAAGGAAAGATGAACTATGATTACATGTGTGACTTGGATAAATTTCAAAATAATGTGTTAAAAAATTACAAAAGGAAGCAAACATTATGATATTTAAATTTTAAACACACAAAATAATAGTGTTTGTTGTTTATGAATCCAGGAACCTGCCTGGTCATGATCAACATTATCCTCAGAGTAGTGGGTGCATCTGAAGATGGAGAGAGAAGGGATGGAGAGTGGGACTTTAGCTCTTTCTGCAATGTTTTATTGTTAAAGAAAAAAAATCTAAAGCAAATGTGGCAAAATGTTAACATCTGTTAAATCTTGGTATTGGATGTATGGCTGTTATATGTTTTTTCTGAAATATTTCACAATTACATGTAGAAATAAATATTTTTAAATTGTCTCATTTTTCTGTCTCTTTTCTGTCTCTTTTCACTGTCTCATTTTCCAGGTGCTTTGTAAATAGCCCTTCGATTTGCTTGTAATAGCCCCCCCTTCTTTTATTAAAGATTTTATTGGGGAATTGGGGAAGGGGAACAGAATTGGGGAAGGGAACAGCCAAGTTGTTGTCCTCAATCTTAGTTGTGGAGGTGCAGCTAGCTCAGCTCAAAGTCCAGTCACCATCTGGCCGCCCATTGGCAGCTCGCGGCCCCTCAGCTCAAGGTGCCGTGTTCAATCTTAGTTGTGGGTGGGCATAGCCACCATCCCATGCAGGAGTCGAACCGGCAACCTTGTTGTTAGGAGCACGTGCTCTCACCAGCTGGGCCATCCTGCCACCTGTTGGCAGCTCAGCTCTGGCACAGCTCACTGGCCCATGTGGGAATCAAACCGGTGACCCTGTTGCTCAGAGCTCGTGCTCTTAACCAACTGAGCCACTCGGCCGGCTCTGTAATAGCCCTTTTGATGAAGTTTGATTTAAAGAATCACTTAAGAAGTTTTAAAAAAATCATCCCAAACTCTACCTTTCGAAGTAACAATTGTTAATGTTAGAGAGCTATAATTCTAGACCTCTTTTTATCTATGTGTAATAGGATAAATGGATAGAAGGGTGGGGAATTAATAAAAAAAGGAAGAAGGAAGAAAGGGATGGAAGGAAAAAATACCAGTGGACTCTTTGCTGTGGAAGAGGAGAATATTAGTACTTTAAAAATTTCTTTCACTTTTTACATTATTATTTTTATGCTGACAAGGTAGAATATTCACACTTTGTTTAATATTCACACAATTTTTTTGTATATTTTTCCTATATTTGAATGAAATTACTGCTAACCCCCATTTCCTCTCCATCCTTGAATTCTTTATTTTGATTTCTGTTGTCTAGATCAGGGGTCAGCAAACTGCGGCTCGCGAGCCACATGCGGCTCTTTGGGTATGTACATGTGAGCAATTTTGTGTGTGAATTTTTCTTATTTTAATAGATATAATTAATACTATTATTTGTTATAATATTACTTTAAATTGTCCTTATTTGTAAGAGTATATTTATTGCTCTCGAATAATTTTTAAATTGTTGGGAGGGACAGGATTGGCTCTTCAGTCTCAAAAGTTTGCCGACCCCTGGTTTAGATTCTCTTGTCAGTTTTTTTTTCAGAAAGCGCTCATGGGTATTTCCCCCTTAGTTCTTTTATGTTTAAAGTGTTTGCTTTATATTTAAATACTCTGTACTTGATTGATATCTTATAAATTTATACCATCATTTTTAATGGCTTCAAGGTATTCCACTTCATGACTATACCATCATTTAACATATCTCCTAATTTTGGAAATTTGGTTTGTTTATAATATGATGCTACTATTGTATCAGGGCTAAAATTATTAATGTGAAATTGTTCAAAGACTTTATCCCTTTCCTAGACTGCCAAAAATAAATCTGTAAGCCCGAGTTCTTTTTACTTACCTTTTCCTAAAGAGGAAGGTATTTTTTCTTGTTGGGAGATAGGGTATCTCAATCTACATAATTAAATTCTGAAAGTAGGATGGTGGTGGGCATAAATAAGAAACTGATATAATCTGAATGTTTGTGTCCCCCCAAGTTTCATATGTTGAAATTCTAACTCCTGTTATGATAATATTTGGAGGTTAGGCCTTTGGGAGGTGCTTAGGTCATGAGGGTGGGGCCCTCATGGTTGAGATTAGTGCACTTATGAGACCAGAGAGCTAACTCGTCCCTTACACCACATGAGGACACAGCGAGAAGACAGGGAAGTGGCTTCTTACTAGACACCAAATATGTCTGCGCCATGATAGTGCACTTCCTAGCCTCTGGAAAGATGAGAAATAAATATTTGTTGTTTATACGCACTTAGTTTATGGTACAGTAAAACCTTGGATTGCTAGTAACGTGGTTTGCGAGTGATGTCTTGCAATACGAGTAGTTTCTGGAATGAAATATGCTCTCAAACCAAGGTTTTACTGTACTTTGTTATGCAACCCAAACAGACTAAGACAGAAACCCACGCTGACTGAGATTGCAAGAGGAATTGTTAAAGATGTTAAAGGGGGAAGTAAGATGTGAGGGAGAGTAGTGGATCTCAGCTACATATATGCAAAGATTAATCAGGAAAGGGGAGTAAACTTAAAATATTTTTTTTGGAACAGATGATACACTCATGTGGATAAAAATTCAGAGAACAAAATATAGAGAAAAGTCCCTCTAACCCCCTTCCACCAGCCTTCCAAAGCCCCTTCAAAGTACTAGCAACTAAAGTACTAATTTCTAGGAATCACTCCAGAAATATTCTATGCATATACAAGGAAATGCATATGTATTATTTTCTTATCTTCCACCCGCCCCCCATTTTTTCTTTACTCTAATGGTTGCTTACTTTCATAGTATGGTACTGTTCCCATGGGATGTGATCAGACCTGTGATGAAGTTCATTTTTATGGCTTCTCAGTAGCGTTCACGAGTCTGGAATAGATGTAGCTTCCTAGTTCAATCTTAGTCTAAGTGCATAAATGTCCCAAGAAGATTTAGTGTATTGGAGGCCATCACAAAGGGTGTGGAGCCCTAGGTATCCCAGTAAACTATAACCCAGGTTTTGTAGATGAGAGTTGATTAATATGATAGTATTGTGACAGAAGAATAACCCTTGAATTCAGGCTTCCTTGTTAATTGGCTGTTGTGACAAAGAAGACCCTTTCTATATTTGACATCTTTGGAGGCCAACTTTGGTTGACTCTGGGTTATAGGCCTCTGTCTGTTGTATGTATTGTGTTGTCTAGATCAGGTGCAAATTTTGTTGTATGACTACAAAAACTGTGAGCCAGGGGCTGCAGATTGGTGGTCTCAGGGAGTGTACTTCCTGGGGCCTCTGGGCATATAATTCCTGTGGCCTCTGGGTGTGTACCCTCTGTGGCTTCCATACTCATGCAGCTTCAACCTGTTCTCCTTAATGTAGGAAATAAGATATTAGATACGCTTGTAAAGTGTCAGCCCTATTATGTGTGGAAGACTTAATGCAAATATGTAACAGAGAACAGTGCATGGCAGTATTTTCATTAGCTTTGACAGATAGAGGCGACACAAATCAAAAAGGCATCGCTGTGTGCTCAGATGGCTGCAGGCATGTTTGGAAATCTGGCTTCCTCTCTTTGTTCTGTTAGTCGTGCTCTTTCAGGTGGCATGGGACCAAATAATCTTTAAGTTTTCTCTGTTAATGCAAGTGTATTATAAGGATATATATGGAAATACGATATAAGGCGTAACTGTTCCTTATATGCCACCTCTATGTCTGTAGCATTAAGCCACTGGATGTTGGAGTGGCATTACTGAATTTTCTCTACAGGAACCCAGGGGAGGGTTTGGGGGCCCTCGGTATCTTGATGAGCTAGGTGCTAAGCTGAAGTTGGTCGATAGGGTGGCCTGTGCAGAGAGGGCTGGTGGGGTATAGAAGAGCCATCCTTGTCTTGCTCCTCCTGTCAAACATGACCTGAAAGTTGTCTCCCTTTAAGACTTCCTCCACACATCACAAGCTGTGGCTATCCGATGCATTTGCAGTTGTGTAAGGCAGTCCGGGAGTTGTTTGAAATTGTTTCAGATTTCCTTGGAAGGAGTGAGGGGGGCAGCAGGGGTTAGGAACTAGTGGTTCTGCCTTGTTCACAGCGCAAGTAACTCCATCTTCACATCGTTAGTTATAGCACAGGAACTCAGGATTCCCTGTATTCTAGATGGAGAGTGACAGAAACCTCATCCATTGCATCGACAGAGCTAGTAAGGCAAGGTATCTAAATCTGTTCTTTCCCTGGGGGGGAGGTGAGAAAGACAGGACTGAGGTGGGTGCTATTCAAGAGGCTGTCAAAGGGACAGGATTTGGTTACATTTGCTGGGTCCCAAGGAGCACGTGGGAATTCATTATTTTTGCCTTTGAAGGACCCAGAAACAAGTGTTGAGAGATGGGCCTGTACAATGCAGTCATGAAACTAGGCTAGAAGCCAGGCTGTGAGTGCTGTAATTCAAGTAAGCTTTTGGTTAATTTAAAGGCAGCTACACTAGCAACTAGCTCATAGCCTTCTTCTGTTTCATTTTTTTTTGAATTACTGAGAAGTGACACTCAAACGTCAGTTTTTTTCTGAAAGCTACTAATGCATTTTAAAAATAATTTCTGACTTTCCACTGAGAGCCGATTTTAGGCCATCTTCCTTTGCTTACCTTAACTCTAAGAGTATTTATGTTTTCAAATGAAAGCTTATATTTCTTGTCTCTCCTAAGATACAAACTTATGAAGACAAAGAGGATTTAACATTCGGGTTCTGTCATGTGTACAACATGGTCTTGTGTCTACATACAGTGTCAATAATACTAGCAGAGGGCATGTAACTAACTGTGTGGAATTATTAGGAAATGAATGTGGACAGGTGGCTTAGGGGTTATTCAGTGAATTATCTTGTTTGCTGCCCTGAGGAGCCTGGATTTTGTTATGTAGGCAATACAAATCCACAAATGGAAAGAAGTGAAAAGACTAGATTTGGGTTTTTAGAGAGAAAACTAGCTATAGGATGCTAGATAGGTTGACATGTGGACTATAGCAGGGGTTTCTAGTTCTCTGTGCATATAAGAATCACCTGGAAGCTAGAGAGAGAGAGAGAAGGAGGGAGAGAGAGAGAGAGAGAGAGAGAGAGAGAGAGAGAGAGAGAGAGAGAAGGAGGGAGAGAGGCAGGGACTTAAACAGGGACTTGAAGGATAAACTTCAGTGGCACCAAGTCTAACCGTAGCCGGTATAAACAAGGACATGGAACAAGAGGGATTCCCGTACTCTGCTCAAGGGAATCTTAACTGGAGCTTGGAAAAACATGTGGGCAACAGTGTGTCGGTGTGGTGGCTTATAGAGCTGCCCCACAAACCCAGGGGGTCCAGGGCTGCATGCAAAAGAGCAGCAGCATAGAGCTGCCTCTGAGAGCCCTCCAACTTAACAGGACCTAGTGGCTCTCCTGAACCCACAGCCTAAAGCCAGGTGGAAACAAGGGCGTCCCCAAGGGGCAGGCATGGAGAGCACGAGTGCCTTAGCCACACCCTCACGAGTAGTGATCCCTTTTGATAGCCGAGCTTTCCTTGGCATTCACCCCATCTCTGTATCCTGCTGAGCAGTCTAGGTTGGGGGAGGGAACAAAGAACTTAATGGCAAGTCCTCCATGATTATTCAAAAATATTCCACTTCCATACAAAACAAAAACCAAACAACAACAAAAAACTGCTACCCAATACCCACCTTTCCAATACCCTATCATTGTCTTTCTCTTCATAGTTAAGAATCTTAATAAAAAAGCATTTTGCTTTTATTGATAACCTTCACCCTTTTCATTCTTCAACATGCAATTTGTAATTTTACTTCTATCTCCCAACCCCAGTCTGTTTTCCCTAAGCTCTGTCTTCTCTTGTTTCCATGACGTCACCTTTTGTTTTCATCCAATATCTCCAACTTTTCCTTCTTAGCTCCTTTTGGGGACAGCTATCCTTCTATTTGGCTTATTAATGTGCCCAGAGTTTCATCTCCACCCCTCTTTTCACTTTACAGCCTTCCCTAGGAAATCTCATCTATACTCAAATCCGGAGCTCAACATAGAAAATAATTTTAAAATCTGTATATATCTCTTAGGTTAAGGGGGAAATTTTAGGACAATGAAATTGAAAACTTTCAGGAAATAAATATAATATTATAGAAATGAGATAGGAAAATGGAAATGACATCAGAATCTATGAGATACAACTAAATCAAAACTCATTACGTGCCTATATCAAGAAAAACAAAGTAATAAGAAATGAATAGAACATTGAACTCAAAAACCTAGGGGAAAAAAGGTAAATGGAGAGAAAGCAGAAGGGAGGAATTAGTGAAGATAAAAACACAATTATTGGGGCTGGAAAATGGAACCCATAGGAACTGGTAAATAAAATGAAACACTGGTTCTTTGTAAACGGTTCAAAAAAGATAAACTACTGGCTTTTTTTTTTTTTGAAGCACAAATACACAAATGACTTGGAGGAAATAACCATCAAAACAGGAAATTAAAAAATATCCTAAGAAACTAGTTTTTATAATTCTATACAAGGAAATTTGAAAATCTAGCAGAAAAGGGCAACTTCCTAATAAAATATAGCTCGTCAAAACGTATCCCAGTGTTGTGTACCTGGATTGGAACACTTAATATTGTTATTATTAAATGTTAATTATAATTGACATTTGGGGAGTATTTAACATAATTCTTGTCAAAATCCCAGATGCCTTTTTTTCCCTAATAATTGACAAGATGATCCTAAAATTCATGTGGAATTACAAGGGACATATAGTATAGGCACAAACAATCTTGAAACAGAAGAACAAAATTGAACTCACACGTCCCGATTTCAAAGTTTACTACAAAGCTACACTAGTCCTGGCTGTGATACGGGTTTATTGGCTTAAGGCCACGTCAGAAAAGTTGTCAGAGGCCAAATTATGTACAGGCTTAGAGGCCGTGAAAAGGAGTTTAGGTTATCAGTGCAGTGGGAAGCTAGTGGAGGGTTTGAAGCAGGGGAACTACATGATAGGGTTTTCATTTTTAAAAGATTGTTCTGGCTGCTGCGAGGAGAGTGGACTGAGGTGGTTGGTAAGAGCAGAAACCGGTTGCATGAGGGCTAAGGCAGTGGTCCTGGCGAGGGATGTGGTCAGAAGAAGGTGCTGGTGGTAGGAGTGTAATTATTATTGTTGTTATGGGCTGAATCGTATCCCCAAAAGTCATGTCCGTAATGCCCAGTACCTCAGAATATAACCTCATTGGGAGATAAGGTCTTTAAAGAGGTGATCAAGTCAAAATGAGGCAGTGAGGGTGGGCTCTACTCCAATCCGACTGGTGTCCTTATAAGAAGAGGGAATTTGGGCCCATGGAGAAAACCCAGGGGTGTGTGTACGGAGGAAAGACCAAGTAAAGACACTGGTGGCCGTGTGCAAGCCAAGGAGAGAGGCCTCAGAAGGAACCAACCCCGCCAGCTTCTTGATCTGGCCTCTCGCCTCCAGAAGTGAGAGAAAATGTCTCTATTGTTTTAGCCCCCCAGTCTGTGGTATTTTGTTCCGGCAGCCCTAGCAGACTAATACAGTTATGATGACGATGGTGATGGTGGTGGTGCTTTCTTCATTGTATCTGTCATCGCCTAAAGTTAGCTCATAGAGTTACTTCTGTGTGTGTGTGTGTGTGTGTGTGTGTGCACACGCGCTTTCTCCCACCTGGTCGTGCATTCCATGGTTAGAGTTAGAGCAGGGTCCTTGTCTAGCTATTCATGACAGTAACCACAGTGCCTAGGGCAGTGCCTGAACCACAGCAGATGTGACAGTAGAGATGACATTGAAATAGTTACTTCTTATATCACTCTATGTAGTGTTTAATATTTTGTAGAGCTCTTTTCCTGTGATACACACGGGATCTAGCGTTCTTCATTTGGGGGCTGCAAGCTGTAGTATACAGGACAAATAATGCTGTAACAAGTTAGAACCAGAAGGTTTTCAGAAGGCGTATTTTAGCAGTGGAAAACTGACCTTCACTTGATTAGAGAGATCTTTGGAAAAAGCCTTTTTTTTTTTAAACAAAGTACAATATTTCTGTGAATAAGGAGATGTAGCCATTATTTCAGCTTTATTTTATGCCTTTGCTAAAATGAGGTTAATCTGTGAAAAATGTCTTCCCCAAGGGCTAGGTTTTGACTCTGTTGTTTGCTGTGCTGTAAATGGCACCTGGCACATAGTAGTGTTCAATAAATATTTATTAAATAAATGAAAATAATTTCAAATCCAGCTTTGTTCTTTCTTAGAAATTTTTGACTTACATTTAACATGCGCCCATACTTAGCTGAATATCAGCTATTCCATAGAGAAGGTAAAATATTTTGCCTGGTCTTTTCTCCCTTAGAATTGCATCAATTGCCTCCAACCAAGTCTTCACTTTTTGATGTTTTTGACTTTAGACTGACCTTAAACCTAAGTTTCCCAACCAGCTCAATGGCACTGGCTCCACCTTGTGTCAGGACGTGGTACTGCACCCGCTGAATGCCGGTCTGCCCGGAGCCAGCCTGACCCCGGTCAAACATTTTAAGTGGTGCAAATGCCGTATATAAATCAAATGGCGATGTCACTGTTGTGCAACCTTACTGTGACTCATTTGTCCCAAAATGACTTTGCCTCCATGTTTACTGCTCTCTATAGTGCAAGTACAGACACAAATTCTTAGTATTTAACCATAAAGGATTTTGGAGTTAGTTTGTAGTTCTTACCCAATAATAATGGCCTGATCTTTTTCGGGCCTCTGTTTTTTCTTGCCCTACCCTTTTCTCCGTAGCTCACCTTTCGGAGCCTCACTACTCCCAAAGCTGAACTGTTAGTGATGGTTTCCTGCAGAATGGCCAGGCCCCCAGCTCCATGTGGATACCATCTGGAGTTCTTCAGGGCCCACGTCACCCCTTCTGCCGCGCTCCCATGTTCTTGGAACCAGAATTACAGTGAGAGGAACTTATGTGGTCATTTGGTCCTCTGTGCCTCCAGCCTGGTGTTTCAGGACATGGGAGACCAGGAGAAGCTCTCTTTGTTTTTGCTGTAATTTCCCTTTATTCTCCATTCAGAGACTCTCTTTAGGAACTTGGAGGCTCTTAAAAGAAATTCACCTCATTCCATTATCTTTTTTTTTTTTAAATTTTATTATTCTTCATGTAATCATATACTTTTTAGAAGCAGCATTTTTTATTTTTATTTTTTAAATTTTTATTGGGTAACAGTGTGTTTTCCCAGGACCATCAGCTCCAAGTCAAGTCGTTATCCTTCAATCTAGTTGTGGAGGGCACAGCTCAGCTCCAAGTTCAGTCACTGTTTTCAATCTAGATTTTGGGGGGGAGAGGGGTGCATGCGGGAATCGAATTGGCAACCTTGTTGTTAAGAGCACCCGCTCTAACAACTGAGCCACCCGGCCTCCCCATTCCATTATCTTTTGAAGAAAGAACACATTTGAGAAGAAGGGGCTATTGCTATTTAAACACTGCCTCCCTTCTTCTACCTTTCCCTTGCGTTGTTTTCTTCTCTGTCACCCTCTACGTGGCCTGTACTGGGCAGTGCAGTCCACCACTTGCCTCAGAGAAGCGCTTGCCTGGTGAGCTGCCTTCTTGTGCCGGGGGTCGCTCCGACCATTCTGGGGACTGCTGCT
>NW_017731917.1:795952-798304 GCF_001890085.2 Hipposideros armiger | reverse complement strand
GATTCACCAGTTACTAACACTTCCCCACATGTGCTTTACTTCCATGCGCTCTGTCTCCATAGACATATTTATGCATTTTATTGTTTTCATTTTGCTGTACTATTTGAGAGTAAGTTGTAGACTCTGTGACCTTTTCCCCCGAAATACTCCAGTGTGTATCTTCAGAGAACAAGGACATTCTCTTACATAAGCCACAGGTTTTGTGTTTGTGTTTTAAAAAGTCTTCTTAGAATCAGAGCACTTGAGGAGAACCTGAGAAAGTCATCTGGCTCACTCCCCTGCCTCTTGTAGGTAAATTCCTAGCGGTACAAAATTGATATTTTCCTAGAGTGATAAACACAGATTCCCGCAGGGACCAGGCCTGTAATGTAAATGTGTGAATCAGAAGTATGGGACCGCCCTCATGACATGTATGTATGCCCAATTTAAACAAATAAACCAACGCTGTGCTAAACAAAACCTTCTATGAGGGCCACAGTCGTCCCTTAGGCCATGAGTGTGTCACCCATGGATCTACCTGCCACGTTCTCGTGGGGTGGGACAGCCACAGCTTTCTGTAGAAGCACCTTGTTAGGGTCAAGAAGTTCTCCTTTAAGTCTAACTCAGTACCCAGTTGAGGTTTATGGCCGTCAGCAGTGTGCCGTGGTTCAGAGTAGGGGTTCCAGCCTGTGTGTGTTTGAATGCCATTTCCACTATTTACTAGGATCTTGAGGAAATGACCTAACTTTTCTGTGGTTCACTTTTCCCCTTCTGTAAAATAATAGTACCTACCATGTAGATCTATTGTGGGGAGTAAGTGGATGTGAATATGTAAAGCACCTTAAAACAGAGTGTGGTAGACACAGTAAAAAACTTGCCATCAACGAATTAAAACTTGCTATCTATTAATATTAACCTGAAAGCCTGGAGGTATTTTTTTCTTACATCCGTACAGACCATGATCATGTATAAGGGACCTGGGTGAGATGTGAGGACTGTTCTTTCTGTAAGTCTTAGAGGATGTGCCCATCCCTAAACCAGAATGCTGACTGTCTACTTCTCTCACTTCATTTCTGTCTTCATCCCTGTTTTCTGCTTAATCCCTCTTATCAGACTTCTCCACAGCCCTTGAGAGTTCCCTAGTCCTGAGGAAGTCGTTGCTTAATATATTGGCTATAAGTGACTCTGGGCAAGTTATTTAACTAACGCCTTTGGGATTTAGTTTCTTCTCTGTAAAATGGAGGTAACAGAAGTACCCACCTCGTGGGGTTGTTGTGAGGATTCAGTGAGTTCCTCTGTGCACTGGGCCAGAGTGGTGCCTGTGTGCGCACTCGCCATTAGGTAGGATGCACATTCTCCTTTATTAATCGTAGTCATAGTCCTCAGCTGTGTACTTTGTACTCGTGACCCAAATTTTCTTGCCACCAGCACTCTTGAGGGGATTTTCTCTTCCCCTTTTCTCTGCAAGTTCTGTTATTAAGATCACCAGCAGTCTTCTCTGTGTCCAAATCTAAGATGCTTCTCCTTTTCTTAGCCTTCTGTAATATTTTTTGACAGTAGAGATCATCTTGCAACCAGAGGTACAGGGCAGGGGACAGTTGAGGGGGTTATGGGAGGGAAAGAGGGAGGGAGAGAAGGGAGGGAAGAAGGGGCCGAGAGAGACTAGAGCTGATTGATTAGTAGAGAAGCTGTGATGGCAGGATTTTGAGAAGGGTTAGACATGGGGTGGGTGAGTGAGAAATGGAATTGGCAGTTACAAGATAAGCAATTTAGAAGAAGTGTTGTGATAGCAAAAGGAGACTGAAAAATAGAATGGTTGGAGATGGTAAGGCACCTGTCAGACATTTCTTCTGACACTAGGAGGCCATGCTTGTAAGTACTCCGCCACTGATGTAAACTTTACCATGGACCTCTGGAGTAGACATTAGCATTCCCTTTTACAGATGTGGAAACGGAGGCTCCAGGGAGTTAACTAGCACTTAAGATTAGCTAATAAGGGGCTGACATTTCTTTTTCTTACTGTTCCCTCCATTCTTTTCCTTTTCTAGAACTTCTTGATTTTGGCCCAGGCAGGGCTTGCATTTGCCAATCAATGCAAACACTTCTTTCTTCTCTCTTTGGTTCACTTGTCTGCCTTTGCCTTTCTCCAGAAAGCATCTTATATCCTCACAGGCAATATGTATTGAGTGACTTTGTTTGCTCTGCGACATCCGCTCTGAAATAATTTAGAGAAACACAGCACTTGCCTTTTTGGCGTTTATATTCTAAAACTGTTGACCACTTTTTCCCCAGGGAGATCGGAACAATCATCAGGTCACTGGGATGCTGCCCCAATGAAGGAGAACTCCACGACTTCATTGCGGAGGTAAGCAG
>NW_017731917.1:785108-785973 GCF_001890085.2 Hipposideros armiger | reverse complement strand
AATCACATATTCTAATTTTTGCACAACAGCCTCTGGAATGTTTGGAGTAAATAATTTTTTAAAAAATAGGCAGCTTTAAAAATTTTTTTATTTGTAAAGATAATATTTTTGGCAAATGCTAATGAATTTTTGTTATCATTTTATTCTATCCAAATAAAATGGCAGAGAAATATTTTCTAAATTGTATTTATGCTTTGCTTTTGAAACATGATTTACGTCAAAACTTATATATGAGTTATTTAGAGTCTAAATTGAATTATTTTTTATTACAAATTGTTAAAAAAATTCATTTGCATATCTTACTTGGTGACCTGGAACTAGTTGAAATGTAGGTGCTTTATAAACCACCTTAACTACTGATATTATCTTTTGTGAAGCATGAAATAGTTCAGTTTATTGACTGATGGTTATGTCACTGGGGAGAAATGCATTTTCACTGTATGTTTTATTGTGCCGATTCAGTGAGTTCAGCATTAAAACAAATAATGCTTTAATGAGAAAAGAGATGCCCTGATGACTTCACCATGGGAATGGGTGGAAAGGGCTCTGGGCTGTGACCCCATCAAAATACCTGACTGACTTTGAGGACCGAGATAGGCACTTCACCTCTCCGTGCCTGAATTTCCTGAGATGCAAAATAGATTCAGAAAATGGACTTGTACTGAACTAGAGTGAGAAGCAGTATTTGTTTCATGCTTTGAGACTTAGATCAATTTTGAGATTTAAAAAAATCCCTCAGTAGTTACATATTTTAGTCTTCTCCATATTGGGGAAAAGGATGCAAAGGGACCATGGAGTGTCTGAAGGTGCTGTGGTAGCCTCATGGAGGCGGGCCCCTTTGTGTGGCAGTGAAAGCAGTGTGTTT
>NW_017731917.1:782861-783983 GCF_001890085.2 Hipposideros armiger | reverse complement strand
GGAATAGATGTGCCCTGATTTGTGCTCATGTCAAATGATGGAGTTAAAGAATTGTAGACCTGGAGGTACTTTGGGGATTATCTCGAAATGGTTCCCAGCCATTACTACTGAATAGAAATAGGTAAATTTGGGGCTGGAGTGGGGGTTGAGGGAAATGTGTTGTCTAAAGAATGCACTGAGAGTGTTGTTTATTTGTAATTGGAAGAAAACAGTAAATGGTGCCAAAGCAGTCATCAATAGCAGGAAAATAGGAACCAGGGAAATCTGTAACAGTGGTTTTACATATAAATGTATATTTATAAATAAATACATTTTATAAGTTTATATAGAACACAACCATGACAATGGAGTAATACAAATTTTTATTTCAAATATTTTATTGTATAAGTAATATTTACATTACAGAAAATTTTTAAATAGAGAAAAAAATCCTTTCCAATAATCCATCACATTAATATAATCATTGTCAGTATTTTAGTGCACTTCCTTCCATATTATTTTCTTATACATGTTTTAACATGACTGAAATCTTATAGTACAATTCAGTATGTATAATTCTGAAGCTTGCTTTTTTTTAACCTAATTATATCACAGTCATTTTCCATGTTATTAGATAGTTTTCATTATTAAAAAAATACATGCTGATTAAATAAAATTGGACAGGAAAAAAGTAGGGGAATGGTTTCTCTGGCATCCATCATTCAAACACAATGAGAATATTTTACTTTTTTTTTTACTCAATATTACATCAAAACAATTCTTCCATACTCTTATCTAATCTTTAAAATATTACATCAAAACAATTCTTCCATACTGTTATCTAATCTTTAAAAACTAACATTTTGAGAAGGAAATCCTGTCATGTACTACAATATGGATGAACTTTGAGGATATTATGCTATGTGAAATATGCTAGTCACAAAAAAGACAAATATTTCATGATTCCACGTACATGAGGTATCTAAAGCGGGCAAACTTAGGAATAGGAAGTTCTGTTGTTGAAGATGCATTGAGAGTTTGAATAAAATTGCTTTATAAAATGTAAAGATATATAAAATGTAAAAATAAACAGTGCTATTTAAAAATTAACACATATATGTGATTTTAGATATACCTATGGAC
>NW_017731917.1:726886-780741 GCF_001890085.2 Hipposideros armiger | reverse complement strand
CATTTGCCCTTCTCTTAGATGAAACAAACTAGATTATAACTTCCTTTGCCTCATTCCTGTTTGCAATAAGAAGATGTATTTGTTTTGTTTGTTTTGTCTTTTGAAGAGGCGGGATATGTTTGGTGGCTCTCCTATCAGTCCAAAGAGTCAGGCAGGGAAACAGCAGAGATGGAGGCCTCACTGCTAATCCACATACCCTATCTGCTAGCAATTTAATACATTTTTGCCACATTCCATGCTGCAATTTACAGATAGGAGGGAGGCAGGACCAAACTTCCATATTGACATTTAGGTCCGTATGGTGGGTCAAGGATGATGTGTCTGAAGCTTTATCACCAGAAATTGATTCTTTCAGGAGGAGGTGTCATTGCATGATATAGAGCTGAAAGTGTGTACATTATTGATAGCAATAATAATCATCGTAATAGACTCACGGTTCATGAAGCTTCTTCATGTTATCACGTGTAACCTTCACTAAACCGTGTAAGTAGATAGTGCTGTTCTCCCTATATTACAAATGAGGCCACTGAAGCTAGGGGATGAATTTTAATCAGGATATTTTAAACTACCTTTGGTCTGACGTGGTGAATATATTGTGATATTTTTCTACGAGAAGGGCAACAACTTTTTAAAAAGACCCTGATTAATACCGAAGTTAAGTGGATTTTCCCAGTATGATTTTGCTGTGAGTGAAAAAATGGCAATGAATCTCTAGTCTTTTCGAAAATGTCTGCTGTAATTTAGGGAATCTTTCTTGAATTCATTTCATTATAAGTTGGTTAATTGAGTTTTCTCCTAGAGAAAGTAGGTCTGAACTGCACCATTTTCTCTGTATCAACTCTGTAAAGTCAGTTCTGAAGTTTGAATATCTGCTTTGCCAATCTCCAGTAGATAAGTGTAGGGGCTTATGCTTGATGACAGTGATTCAAAGTCTTCGGATTAAAATGTGCCATACATATTTAGAATATATATATATATATACACACACACACATATATGTATATATATGTGTTTGTGTGTGTGTGTGTATATGTGTATATATACATATGTATATTTTATTTGTAACAAATAGTTCTGCTATAACAAACAGTGGCTTAAACAACAGAAATCTATCTCGCAGTTCTGGAGTTAGAAATCCAAAATCAAGATGGTGGCAGGGCCGGTCCCTTCTGGTGGCCGTGAGGGAAGGAAGGGTCTGCTCAGGGCCTTTCCCCTTCCCTTGCAGATGGCGTTCTTCCTGTGTGCATGTCTGTGTGTCCAAATTTCCCTTTTTTTATAAGGATACCCTAATGACCCTTTTAATTTGATTACCTCTGTAAATACCTTATCTCCAAATAAGTCACATTCTGACATACTGGAGTTAGGACTTAAACAGGAATTTGGGGAGGATACAACTCAATTTAACACTCTCTCTCTCTCTCTCTCTTTGTATATATATATATATATATATATATATATACATATATATGCCCACTATATTTTTGTGGTTTATATATGTATATTTGTATATATGTGGTTAAATATTTTATATATTTGTATTAAATCTTAATGTCATTTTAATACATGGATTTAAATAATCATTGAGCCATTACTAAGTAACAAACGTTTCTAGAAAGAAGTGTGTTTGTCTTATCTTACTGGCCTCATAAAGTTAACTAGCTTGTTCTGCCCCAGAAATAATAGAACCACCTCTTATCCTTGCATCTCCGCACACCTGTTTCCAGATTCCCAGATGTTGTATTCTGTTCTACTCTTGTTTCTCTGTTACGTTAGAGGAAAATACCATATTTTTTTCTTTTATTTTTATTATGAAATACACATTTTTTTTAGAATTAGTTTCAGCTGTACAACACAGTGCAATAGTTATACTGAAAATACCATATTTTTAAAATGCCTTTTAGATGAAAGAATGGAATCCAAAAAAGTGTGGAGTTTAGTGAAGAATTATGTATCAATATTGCTGCATTAGCAATGACAGTGAACCAGTTATAGTTGCACGTACTACGGTAATATAAAAGATTACAGTAGGGGAGACTGGGTTGGAGGCAGTGGGAACTCTGTACTATTTTTGCAACTTTTCTATAAATATAAAACTATTCTAAAATCAGAAGTTTATTTAGATATTTAAAAACCATTTATAATATAAAATAGCGTCTGGTTTATATAAAACAGTCCATTATGCTATATTCAGAATTATCATATAATTGTCTTGTTTTTATGCCATTGCTTAGATATCTTTTTGTACCAAAGAATAGATACGATGTGGCCTCTAGAGGACAGTGTTGGGTCATAGAAAGATTTCTACAATCTGCCCAAGTGGAAAATGAACTTACTTTTCTTTTTGCTTTTGAACCACAAAGCTTTATTCATTAGCCCTCATTCAGTCATTGGATGGAGGACATATTCTGCTGATAGTGGAGTCTGAGGACTCCACTCCTAGTCGGTGAGAATCTAGTATAAACATTCAAAAAACAGTTGTCATTTGGATGACAGTGTGTACCACTTAGCAGTAACCTATAGGTTTCTTATTTTTTGCTCAAAGAATATGTCTGTTAAAAGCCCTTCTGTTGAGTTGGGATCTATGAGCCTTTGAGTAGGATTTTTGAGAGGGAGTGGAAAATTTACAGCTTCTTGCAAAATAGCCTGACATGAAAGTTAAGATCAGTGGTGTTTTGTTCAGCCACACTGCCAGAGTTGAACCTATGGGCAGCAGTCTTCCCCACTATCATCTAATAGTGCTGGGTTCCAACAATTCTCTTTCCAGGTGTAGTGTTCTCTTCCTTAGTGGTGGTAGAACAAAGTTCCATTGACCATCTGTTGGGTTGACGGAAAAATCATGACATATTTTTCTATGTTTTTCGTTGCAAAAATGCATCATGACTTTTGCGACAACCCAATGGGTATGTAATAAATACTACAGTGACCTGATACGTGCTTTGGTCCTTGAGATAATGGTTGGTCCCCGAGCCTGGTCTCTTATCCAGTGTTCTTAGGGAAAAACATCCCTCCATCCCATTTGTGCAAGTTAGAACCCTGGGAGTTGCCCTTGACCCTCTCTTTTTTCTCACACTTGCTCATAATAGATGCAGCACCAGGTCCTATTGATTTTACCTCTTAAAATATTTCTTGGAACCATCCACTTCTCTCCCCATGGCCTCCACTCTAATCCAAGCCCTTCAATTATTACTGCGGAAGCCGCCTCACCTGCAATTCGTATAATCTTCCCTGCGCGATGTATGAGACCATCAGTGATTTCTCATTGGTCTTAGGATAATGACCAAGTCACTGCCATGGACGATAAGGCCCTGCAAGGCCTGGTCCTTGCTCTCCCGCCAGCCTCATCAGCAACACTCTCCTTGCTCTTTATGCACCGGCCTCCAGGTCTCCAATGCATCACATAGGATCTCAGTGCATATAATTTCCTCTGCTTGGGAGTCTGCTCCCTGCTGGCTTTCTCTAATGACAACTACTCATCCCTTGTAAATCAGCTCAAGTGTGATTTTTCTCATGAATGCCTTCCCTGATCTCCTGGCCTAGAAAGTTTCCTTTATTTATGCTCTAACAGACCCATGCTGCTTTACTTCACTGTGCTTACATAAACTTATAATTAGACACTCAGCTTTGTTGTTTTTTTGATTAATATATGTCTCCACTACCAGAATATAATAAACTCTGTGAGCAGAGACTGTGCCCAGGGATGCTCATTATCAAATCCCAAACACTTGGCGCAGTGCTTGGAAAAAGTAGCTGCTCAGTACATCTGTTGAATGAATAAGTGGCTATTTTTTAATTGAATATTTAGATAGAGGAAGAAGAACCCACTGGATACATTCGATTTGAAAAATTTCTTCCAGTGATGACCAATGTACTAACGGAAAGAAGGTAAGAAAGTGAGTGCAGTTGTTAAGGTAAGGTAATGCTTAGAATTACATTAATTCTAAATCACTTGGCCTTTTCACTTTGTCTATTATACTCAACCAGTCTTTATCCCTGGAAAGCGTCCATCTGACTTTTCACTGTATTTCTGAACTGCCGGTTGGATTTGCTTAGAAATCCGAACCACTTCAGTATCACCCTAATAAGCAAAGTGTAATTAAATGGCAAATAAGCTACCAAAAGCATAAATCAACAACATTCTTACTATCTTCTATTTCGAATTATCAGTGTAAAGAAAAATTAACCCTAATTATTTTTCTAGAGAAAGTTTAGCATTAGCTATAGTTGGTTTATTGTAGAAATTTTGTCCTCAGATACACTGATTTCCATAAAGATGAAAAAAGCTAATAGGTAACATGAAACATGCCAATGATTTTGAACTAAATGTTTCCTGTGGGTGTGGAGTGCTTTCAACTTTCATATCTAGAAATCCAAAAAGATTTCAGGGAGGGAAGTATTATTTTTCTAGTATGTTAGCAGCTTTTGTTTCGTTTTATGTGATTATTTATTATGTAGAGACTGAACTAAATACAGTGGCATTTACTCCTTTTATTGTATAATTAGATACAGACCAATTCCAGAAGATATCCTTCTTCGAGCCTTTGAGGTGTGTAAGCTCCAGATTTTATATATATTTACAATTACATGAAAAATTCATCATGTAGAATTTATTTACCAAACAAAAATATAATATCTATCTTTTCTTTTCTCCTAGGTATTAGATACAGCTAAACGTGGGTTTCTTTCTAAGGAAGAACTGATCAAATATATGACTGAAGAAGGTAAGAGCGATTTATTACTTATAACAGTGACATATAAGTGACTGATAATTTAACAACAAGTGTGCAAAAATTATAGGGGATACTTTAAAATCAATCATTCCGGTTAAAAAGAGTTATTGACTATTTCTATTATTTTGGTTTTGGGGTGGTTTCTGTGTTGTGGTGGGTGAGAGGAAAAAAAGTAGGTTTAGGGGTGATGGATTGTTGCCTTATAGAATTTTGTAAAGTATAATGATACTACAAGTTGAAGGCATTTCTTTCACTTAGAGTATTTCCAGAATTAAAGGTATGCCACCTGGAAAACATGAACTGTCAATCACTATAAATTAATGCCTGTTACTAGATCAAAGATTTGAATTGGAGTATATAAAAATTCATTTTTATAGAGCTTTTTGGTTGGTGAGGTTACAGATAATATAGCCTCAATTGACTATGAATTCACATGAAAATTTTCAGTTTTTTATACTAATGGAACCATTAGATTTGCTTTGAACTTGAACTATACACACATATACACACACTTACACATAATACCTATGCACCTGTGTATGCCAACATATTTCCTTTAGGAATTCTTTCTGCTTAGGCTGATGTGTAAATTTGTTTTCTCTGAATGTTAGTAGCCTAATGGACATTCTGTTGTCCATTCTTATATTGGTCACCATCCTGCTTCCATACAAAGTTAGACTTCTGTCTCTGGTTCAATTCGCTGGTTCACAGATTGAGTCCTGAATGATTTAGAGTTGCTAATCACTTGTGACAGCATCAAAAGTGCAAGTGATTTTGAATAGGGAAGGCTAAGACTGCATCTCCATGTGCAATTGGTTGGACTTGATCCATCTTTAGGTGAGAATGCAGGAAATGAGAGAATGATCTGAGAATCATAGCTGCCACCCAAGAGTTTACAACATTGTGAAAATTATCTTAGGGATTAACTTTGATGGAAATGTTATGACTTTCAAAGCATCAGCCTCTTAATCCTATGGATTAATTTCAGGAAAGTAAATCCTAGATTATATTAGACAATATGAATTTAGTCAAAGTAGCCAGAAGAGTTTAATGTCATTGGTATGACGAGGGTACGAAGTATGGTGAGAAGTAAAGACACTAAAATCTGTTCCCTTTCTCAAGGATATTATAATCTTATTTAGGGAAGTAAACCTAACTTATAAAATAATTCAAAAATATAAGACAATGGAAAAAAATTAGTATAAGCCTGGAAAGCTTGGTCTGGGAATCTTGAAGAGAAAATCGGTTATTTAAGATGGTAGAATTTATGTGGGTGAGTTATCAAAAGCAGGGGTAAAATCTTATGAATTATATCCCCTCCCCCCCATACGCACACAGAGTAAGTCTCAACAAATGTTTGTTGAATTAATGAATGAACAAATAGATAAATGAAGAGTGGGTGAAGGAGTCAATGAGAGGAAGACATAGCTGGAAAAAACAGTCTGAACAAAAACTGGGAGGCAGGAATGAGCACATTTGGGGAGTCTGTGAGGAGACAGGGGCCCAGAGGGCCTTGCTGGCAAACAGTAGGAAGTGAGTCTGGGTAGATCTACTGGGAGTAGGTTGTGGAGGCCTGGGCTCAGCAGCTTAAAATTTATCTTGTGGGCAATGGAGAAGCACTGTTGGGCTTTGAGCAGATGAATCACACAGCAAGAGGGATTGTGGGAAGGTTAATCTGGTGTTGATAGGTTGGTTAGATGAGTGGAGAAGAGGTTAGACTACGGAGACCGGCTAGGAGGCTACTTCAGCATTTGGAAGCTGCCCTAATAAGGGCCTGGGCTGGCGCCGGCAATGGGAAGGAAAGCAGAGACTGATGCAACAAGACTGGCTCCAGCGGGATCCACGGGTCACGATGAGTAACAGAGTGCAGGCGACAAAGATGGGAGCTGAGTCACAAGGAATGAGGCTTTGACCTGGAGGATGGATGTTATGTAATGCTACTGACTGACATAGGGAAGTCAGGAATGGACTGCGTTGGATGCAGAGACAACTCAGCTTTGCACAATATCCACAGAATATCAATCAGTTTGAGAAGGCGCTTTCTGAATGCCCAGGATGTCATATGATAAACATAAGAAATCACATCGAATCAAGTTCCTACAAGATAGGAGTCCACATGTGTCCAGGCATGTGTATCGTGTCACACAGTATTTAGCAGCAGGGAAGAGCTCAAAAAATATTTTTTTAAGCTAACACATGATGCTACTTATGTGCCAGACAGTGTTCTAAGTACTATTCAAATAGCAACACTTTTAACCCTCAGAACAACCCTATGAGATAGGTAGTATTTTTGTCACCTCTATTTCTCAGAGGCACAGAGAGGTTAAGTGACTTGCCCATGATCTTAAAGCTAATGAGACAACTTAGTATTTGAGCCCAGGCAGTCTGGCTTTCAAATATGTGCTTTTAATCATTAAGCGATTTTCCTCCCATCTGTAATCAAATGCTGCGTATCTCTTTCCTTACCCAAGGGAGCCTCTGTAACTTACTGTGGGCAGGGCTTTGTTCTCAGAGATACAGTTTGGTCCTTGAGTTCATGGACCTTGAGCTGGACTGCTGACCTTCACATCCCAGTTCTACCACTGGCTTCTGTGTTTGCTGGTGTCCTCACTGTAAGTGGGGCTGACGGTTTTTACCTCTCACGAGGAGGTTGGGAGATTAACTTAGTTAGTACGCGTATACATGAAGCGCTTAGATACGTGCCTGGCAGTAGTTTTCAATAAATGTTTGTTATTAGTATTCTTTTAAGGACTTACATGGTGCCCACTGAAGTTCATTGGCAGCAGATTTAATATTGTAACGATTAGGTATACAAAAGATTCAGAATTTGTCTTTTTAGGCATTTAAGGCGTTCTTTCTTTTCTTAGGATGTAAGCATGATTTCAAAAGAACGCAGCATATTCCCCTTGTTTAATAATACTATTATCGTTGTCATCAAAATCCCCACTTGAATAATTTCTAGATCATTAACTAAATTCCAATTTAGAAAGCAGTGTTTGTAGCAGCAGGTGACCTAAGCCCCGAACGTAGGTACTCCACACGCCTTGGTAACTTACCTGCTTGGATAAGACTTTTTACAGGTAAGGTGGCTACTTGGATATTTCTGTATTTTTGCTTAATATGAGGACCAAGTTCTATCTTAGTTGACAGCCTTTCCAATATTCTTCCTGAGTTTGCTTCTCATCTGGGTGAAACATATCCATGCTGGCCCTCAGCTGTTATCTGAATCCAAGTAAAGCCCACAGATTTTCTATCCAACTTTTGGTTTTATGAGATGGCAACACTGGGCCAAACTATAACAAAAAGATCTGTTTTGAAATGGATGATGAATAGCATCTGTCACTGGGTTCAGCTGGCATCACCATATTGGCCAGACCTGGTTAGAGAATATTCAGAGACATAATTGTTCCAATTTCAAGTCTTTGTTACCTGCTCTTCAGCAATTTTGTATAGCAACCATTTCATCCTCTCTTCATACCCTTACTAAATATAATGTTCAGTCTTCCTATAAAACTGGGACTTCAGGTTAATGCTTTGGCAATTTCAATAGTTTTAATTTAAAAAAACGAACAACCTTATTCATGATGTCTTTATGTCCTCTGCTGTTTTGGCTGGAATGACAGATTCTGTGGGTTGCTTGAGCTGTGATTTCTGCAGGCAAAATAAGCCCCGAATCACCAGGGGTATAACAGCATCCTCATGGAACCCCTGGACCGTCCCGATGTGCTGACTCTCCAGCCCCAGGGAGAGTAACTGGGCGGGGGGTGGGGGGGCTCCATGGCAATTAAGCTGCTAGTGGAAAGGGAAAGAAAAACCCCCAGAAGATTGTAAATGATGAATCTCCTTTCTTGCCCTTCCCAGGTGAGCCGTTTTCTCAGGAGGAAATGGAAGAAATGCTATCTGCTGCAATTGATCCAGAATCGAATACAATTCATTACAAGGACTATATAACAATGATGGTGATAGATGAAAACTAAATACTCTGAACATCTAATTTCTAATTGAAAGGACAATTTTAAAAATTACTTGTCCTTGTTAATCTACCTTTTATCTTATAATTCCGACATATGCTAATTCATGCCGCATGACAACTATGTCAAGATAGTTTGTTTTTTAAAAGATGATCATAACAATTAAAAAAATTATTTGTTATATATCTTGCTGTGTGGAATGACAAATTGCTAATTATTTTAAAACTATTCTTAAAACATTTTAGTATTATCCATGGATTATTAATTTTCCACAATAAAACCCAGGTTACCTTCAAATTAATTAAGCTGACAAAATGAAAAATGACTCGAATGACCGCAGGTTTGGCATATAAAGATCTTGGGGACGGGAAGAATGACCATGAATTGGAAATGCGTAACAGTGTGATGAAAGCTTCTTTTTTAAACAACAACACACTTTGGCAATCTGAATGTGGAAGGAGAGTTATTAACATGACTATTAATAATCAATCCTAATAAGTGCCAATTATAAATCTCATTTGAAATGATAATAACTTAGAATAGAAATTTAAATTTGCTGACCCAGCATATTATCATTTATGGAATAGCTAAAGGAGTTGAGGTCATTGAATTTAGAGAAAAGAAGACTGAATGGAAATTGAGACTGTAAGGAAGTGGCAATTATCTTCTGGTCTGTAGAATTCTTACCTATTCAGAATACCTGTCTTGAGAATATTGTCCTGAATACTGAGGAAGCATATTGAGAAATCTTGTGTTGTGCAGGCTGTACAGCTGTGAAAGAGCAGAATACAGTTATCTTAGTACAAGGACTCAATAGAAAGAGACATGGGGACTTAGAAGTAAAGGGAACAAAAAGGTAAAGGAAAGTGAATAATCTTTCATAACCTGTATATGCTTTTATACACACCCACACACACACACATACACACTCACACACACATATACACTCACACACACACTCTCACACACACACACACACTGACCTCTATTTAAAGGTGCTTCACTACATGTGTGTATATACACATAAATGTTTAATGTTGCCTGCTATTCCTCCTCTTAGGTATACAGTCTTGCCCCCCAGGAGAGGAGGCTGCTGCCCAAGAGACTATTTGTCACTGTTCATTTAGTCATGAAACATTTGCTGAGCATCAGTGGATAATGTGCTAGGGCTGGAGTTGCAAGGAGACTCAGTCCCTGCCTGAAAAATGAAGTCACAGGTTAGTGAGGAGGCCTGCAGGTCAGAGGGGCAATTCAGTGCATCTGAGGGGCAGCCAGCTCAACCTGGCGGGAGCTCTCCGGGAGACGGAAGACTTGTGAGGAGAGAGGGCTTCTCAGACCGGGCACCGCTGGCCTCGAAGACGAGCGGTTTACCATGCGGGCAGCAGGGCACAGGGCACTTGAGCAGGGCAGCAGCAAATACAAACTCCCAGAGGTGTCATGAGACATGCAATGGCCTGGGCATCGAAAGTAGTTGAGCATGTTGGTGGATAGGTTTGAAAGATGAGACAGATGCAGTTGGAGTGGTCAACAGGAGCTGTGTCTAAAGATATTAGGTTAGGTGTACAGTTAGGGTTTTGGCGGTAGAGTTTTGACTTTCTTCTGAAGATCACAGAGAAAGAGCTATCATTTGTAAACAGCACAGAAAATAGATGTGAAGAGTCCAGACTAGACGTAGGGAGACCCGGTGGTAGGCTGTTTGATTGGCGGGAGGAGAGAGAGGGGAAAAGCCGAGCATGAGCCCCAGGCCTCTGGCTTGGACAGAGGGTGAATTATCGTGCCGTTCACTCGTGGTAAGAAGTCCAAGAAGCAAGCTGGGGTTGACAGGCAAAAGGATGAGCTTGGCTGCGGACATCTTGGGATTGAGGAGCTAGTGAGAGCCCCTGGGGAGACGTCCAATAATCAGCCAGACTAGTCAGAGGAAGATCTGGCTAGCGACATGGGCTCTGGAGTTCTCAGCCTAGCAGCAGCAGTTAATGCCTTAGAAAAGGGAAAAGGGTCAGCAGGATCGTGGGGAACATCAGCGTTAAGGGGGAGGGCAGAGGAGGAACCCACAGAAACTGGGACGGAGAAGCCAGAGAGGAGAAAGCAGGCAAGAAGCCTCTTGGGAGTGCAGGTGGGAGTGGGTCACGAGGAGCAGGCAGTAACCAAGCAGCTCAGAGGCCGCAGAGGCGAGCTAAATCCAAGGGGGAAGATACGTCCGTTTATTTTAGCAGCAAAGATGACTTGTGCAGGAGCAGATTTAGCAGAGTGACCGGGTACAGAGGTCAGCGGGCTGAAGGAATAGATGGATGTGAACAAGCAGAGCACGGAGCACTGGCTGTGAAGAGGAGAGACACAGGGCTGGAGAGGGGCAGCAGGTGGAGGGAGTTCTTGGCAAATGAGACACACGCGAGTGTGTTTATTTATATTCAAAGGGCTGGGAGCCACCAGTTGAAGACCCTAAGGAGGTGGGAGGGGCTGGGTTCCAGAGCTAGAAGCGGGTTGGCTTGGGGGGGGGATTGGGAACAATGCGCCCACTTAGGTGCCTTACCTAATGGCTTCTATGTCCTTTTCGAATGAGGAGGAAGGTGGTGGGTTACGGAGCTTGAGAAAGGTCAAAGTTGGAAATATCGCTTGTGGAAAATGGGAGAAAGAACCTACATAAGGACTTGCAACAAATCCTGGATTTCATTCAGTCCTGTGGGCTCCGGAGCAGAGATGGTAGCTTGTTCTATTGATTCAAGGTTAAGGTTTTGTCATTTGGGTGAGATGGAAGGCGCGGAAGGCCAAGGGAGTTGAGGTATCCACGAGAAAGCAGTGGTGATGATGGTGCGTGGAGTCACGTGCGCGGGATAGAGCTGGTGGGGGTGGGCTGACCCTGAGAGGGGTGAGGGCCTCTGTACTTCTGAAAGGGCAGCGGCTTGTGTGCCGGGAGCGAGGGTATGTTCTGCCCGAAAGTGGGCTTCCTGTGTTCTCAGAGCGCGCCTTCATTCCCCTATGTTGCTACAAATAATAATACCAGCCAGCTTTTGTGGACTGTTCACCATGCCAGGCACTGTTCTAAGTGTTTGGCAGATATTAACTCATTTAATCCTGACTACCACCCCATGACGTGGGTGCAATTATGTTACCCCGTTTCGCAGAGGTGGTGAAGAAGTGACACTGCTACAAGGGGGTGTAGTCGTCTAATTTTTGCTAGGTTATATTGTGATAACAAACAACCCCCAAATCTCAGTGACTTACTACAAGAAAAGTTACTTTTTGTTCATGTTTTGTGTCACCTGGGGTCAGCTGGGACTCTGCTTCATGTGTCTTTTGTTCCACTCCTCTAAGTAGGATGCCCTCATGCCTCAGTTTCCCCAGGATAGCCCCAGCCTATGCTTGTAGTCCCAGCATAATTATTAGTAGGTCTCCCTTACTAGAAGTGTCTCAATTTAGATGATTAATGTGTGATCATCCCATTTTAAAAAACAAGGAATAAAAATGGTGGCGAGGAATCATCTCTGGTGGGAGGTTTTATGAAAAATAACAGAGGTGTAGTAATGGGAGGCATTTGATGCTTCCCTAGTTTCCCAAGATTGTGCCAGGGTGAATTCCAAGTGGAGAACCGGTGTGCCACTCAGCTGTGCATGCTGCAGTCACCACCCAGAGGTAAGGATGAGCCATATGCCTGTTGGCCAGGGTGGAGAAGGATGAGGAAGGGGGTGTGGTGGCCCTCAGCTTCACAGACAGGCCGCACGCTGCAGCTGGGAGGGAGGGTGGCAGACACATGACATGCCCGTGAAGGTGGAGGTACACCCAGGGGCATATCATTCGGCAGCAGCGGCCAGCATGGACATGTAGCGTTAAGCGTGTGCCGGTGCCTAAAGCACAAACCCAGGCACAGACTTGTTGGAAGCACAAGGCAGCCCTGAGCTATTTTCTGTAAGCCCGTTACCCTGCATCACCCTGGTTCTGCCCAAGAAATACAGCCTGGTGAATTAGCCCCAACCCCTTCCCATGGTGACGTCAAGTTCTTCCTAAGGAGAGGCTTCCGTGAGATACCTCAGGGTTGGGAACCCCTATAAGGCCCCTCTTTTAGCATTCTTTCAGAAGTTCTGATTGATGTCAAATTTCACACCCTGTCTCAAGGAAATTCTGTCTCTTCAGTGGTCATAGGAGTTGGCTTTATGGAGTATGATTAACTTTTTATCTTTAGCACAAATTTGTTGTGTTTTTTTTTAAGGCCACCAAAAAGCGCAATACATGCTTCCCACAGAAATCTCATTTTATCTCCTAGTTGCAGAATAAATGTAGCATAGTTACAAAAGGAACATTTTTCTTTATACTCAAAATATCTCAGGTCTTATTTTACCCCTTTCGCTTACCTACTTAGACCCCAACATCCAGTTTAAATCTAATGGCACTTTCCTGGCAAGAAGAATGCTTGGTCTCTTGTGCAGAAAGTTTGTTTGTCCTTAGGACTCCGCCTTCTGCAGAGTCTGCCATGCCCACCAGCTCTGCCAGCCTGTGGAAAGACAACTCCATCCTCACAGCTCTGGGCTGGGGAAGCTGTGGACTCAGGGCCTGGAGCAGCGGCCTGGCAGCCTGGAGATGCTGGAGCTCTGACCTCCTCTTTGCCTGTCACTCACTCTGGGTCAGGCGCTGCTCTGCTCGGCAGCTCTGTCTGGAAAAGTCAGAGCCCAGCTTTAGTCCTCCCACATTCCAGAAGCCGTGCAGATGCAGTCCCGTTTGTGGGCACCAGATGTCCAAGTGCCAAATGCTAAGAGACAAAAAGAATGTCCGAGACGGCAGGCTGGTTGGGATTTTCACTGGCAGGCTTATTTTCTGGGGAATGGAATGCGCTTAGATCTTTCTCTCCTTCCTTCCTGCGTTCCTTCCTTTCTCTTTTCATAACTGCTGCCAGATAAGAAAGTGCCTTGTTTATACAGCCAATTCCTGTAGAGGATCAATGTCACTACATTGCCCTTTCTGGACAGCTGAAGTCAGCAGAGAGCCTCAAGGTCACATGCACCCCCTCTCGTGCCAGGCATGGCGGCTGGCTCCTAGGCTCTGAAGTGTGCTTACCAATCACCTGCTTCAGAAGCACTGGGGGCTGGGTGGGTGGGAGTGGGGGGTGGGTGGAAGGGTGGGGGGGGAGACTTGTTAAAATTCCAGATCCCAGACCCCTAAAACAGAATCTCCAGAGGTGGGGTCCAGGAACCCCCAATTTTTAAAAAAAGATTTTATTGGGGAATTGGGGGAGGGGAACAGTGTTGGGGAATCGGGGAAGGGGAACAGACAAGTTGCTGTCCTTTTGTTCTTCAGTCTAGTTGTGGAGGACGTCGCTTCACTGGCCCATGTTGGTATTATGATCATTGTGCTCTTTCCTGGTGAGGCAGCCGGTCGCCGGCCATTAGATGGCTGTTCACGGTGGCTCACGGCAGCTCATGTTGGCTGCTGGCCACTCACAGCAGCTCCACTGCAGCCTACGCTGTCGCCGGCGACTCATGATAGCCCAACTCCAGGTTGAGCTGTTGTTTACCATCTTAGCTGTAGAGGTCACTGGCCCATGTGGGATCCGAACCAGAGGCCCTGCTGCTCACGCTCCCAAGCCAGCTCTTAACCAACGCGCCACTCGGCCGGCCCAGAACCCCCATTTTTAACAGACATTCTTAGGGGAGTCTTATGTGCATTACAATGTAAGAGCCACTATCTGGGGCAGTATTATATTGTGAAAGTGTGGGATTTGGAGCTGGACTCTGCCACTCTGATTAGGGGATGGGCGCAGACTTTAAATATCACTGAGTCTCTGCATCTTAATTTGTAAAGTGGAAAGAACACCCACCTTGCAAGGCCAGTGTGAAAACTAGAGGAGATAATAAAGTGAAAATCATTTAAAGGTTATAAGGTAGGACACAAATTATTATTTATAAGAAACCAGCTAGAGAAGAAGGGAGGAAGAATGGGAAAGGCAGGTGGAGAGAAAGGGGGAAGGGGAGAGAGAGGGAGACAGACAGAGACCTGGGTGTGGACAATCAGAGAGTGTGGTGAAGTGGGTAGGTGATAATTTAATCTATGGAATGTAAGTGCTGAGCCACCTGAGGTACTGGTGGAGAGCGATCGGAAGATTTGCCATTATGGTGCTATTCATTATAAACTGTTAAGTCTATTTCTAGAATGTGAAATTAGGAGGTGTTTGTCTTTTATTAAAAGATGTGCCAAAAGAGATAGCTTAAAATTTACCGTCTTAACCTTTATTTTTTCCCCTCTTTTATTTTTTATTTTATTTTATTTTATGTTTTTATTGTGGAACAGTGTGTTTTTCCAGGACCCATCAGCTCCAAGTCAAGTAGTTGTTTCAGTCTAGTTGTGGAGGGTGCAGCTCTGTGTCCCATGTGGGGATCGAACCGGCAACCTTGGTGTTACAAGTACTGCGCTCTAACCACCTTAGCTAACCGGCCACCCCATCTTAACCATTTTTAAGTGTACAGTTCAATAGTGTTAAGTATATTTAGATTTTTGTGAAATAGATCTCCAGAACTTTCTCATTTTGCAAATATGAAATGCTGTACCCGTTGAACAGCTTCAATTTTCCCTGCCCAGCCTGGCACGCACCGGTCTACCTTCTGCTTCTGTGAGTTTGACAACTCTAGGTCCCTCAGGTAAGTGGAATCATACAGTATTTGTCTTTTTGTGACTGGCTTATTTCACTGAGCATAATGTCCTCAAGGTTCATCCATGCTGTAGTGTGTGACAGGATTTCCTTCCTTTTAAAGGCCGAATAACATTCCATGGTATATACACATACCACATTTTGTTTATCCATTCATCCACTGGTAGACATTTGAGTTGCTTTCACCTCTTGGATGAAATAATTGTGAATAATGCTGCTATTAACATGGGTGTACAAATATCTTTTTGAGACCCTGGTGTCCATTCTTTTGGCTATATACCCGGAAGTGGGATTGATGGATTGCTCTTCTTTTTAAAAAATGTGCTATCAGATGTAGTGCTTTTAGAGCAGCATGAGTTATTCACCTCACCTACTGGAGAAAACTCTTATTTATTTGAGGAAACTGTGTTTTATTTTTCTAAAAAAATTCACAGAGTTGAAAATTTAGGGCCAACTCTAGTTCTTCGGAGAAAGAGGTTGAGATACAATAGCACATGCTGAGATTCAGGACATAGTTTTATATGAGTCGCTGTACAAAGTGCCCGATATCTCTTGGTACTGCCCCAGTGTCTTCAGCTCCTCAGTAAGAAATGTTGAAAAAGGCTTCGTAACCATTTATCCCTAAGTTTATGAAATTTATTAAAGTATAGATTGAGTATCATCTGACTTTAAATATAGCTAAAAAAAAAAATCAAGGTTTGATTTTGTGTTCTGAATGCTTAATTTTTAAATGTCTTGCTAGCTGTGTTGGCTCCATTCTAAGCCTGATTACCAGCTTAAGGCATGATACTCACTTAGGCAGAGTTCATTGTTCGTGATGGTAATGGTAAACCTATTTTCCAACTAGCCTCCTTGAGAACTTACTATATTTTTAGTTACTGCTCACCAAATCCTGTTAGACTATCATGGTTTTTACATGGCTGACAAAGAGGTCTGACTAGGGGTAGAGTTGTTAGCTCCGCCATGTTCTTTAAGCTCACGTCTGCTTACAGTGTTACATTATTTTCAAGGTTACTTTGTAGGAAGCTTTTTAGGCATATCTGTTTCTGAGGGCTCATTTCGTTACAACCAGATAACATGAAATGCCCCACTTAACTAGGCCCCCATAAATTTAGCAATGATCCTGCACTAAGCAAGGTGAAAGTGCATGGGAGTGAGGGCGCCTGCATGCCGCCTTAGACATCTGCCTGCCTTTCTGACATGTGACTGCGACACATTGATCCAGTGAAGGTGTTAGTGTCCATGTTGCCTATTTGTAAGATCTAATTCTCGTGATTATAAATTACAATAGAAATTCTAATTTTCTTACTGCACCCTACTGACTTACCCCTTTCAAGATGACTATTGTCGAGACTCTCCAGAGGATACGGTCTTTTGGAAAAACAATGTAAAACACTCTAAAAATTATTGCAGTATTTAAAAAGTAATGCATAGCTATGAAAGAGAAGCTAGAACATACCAGTAAGCAAAAAAGAAGAGAAAACCTAAGAATATGTTGTATCTCTTATATAACTTCTTCACACTATCACTATGGGATTGATCGGTTGGGGTTCTTGCCTATAAAGGCAGAAACAAGCCTGCTTAACAGAAGCAAAAGAGGATTCATTATAAGGTATGTTGACTGAGGAAGGGGTGCTCACAGAGCCCACATGAGGTGGGAGGGGGAGGCTCAAGCAGACAGGAGCCAGTAGGGCTTCTGGGGGCAAAGAAGCAGGGACAACCAGCTCATACCTGGCACACCTGCTAAGGGCCGCTGCTCTGGGAGATGGCCTTGTACTGGCTCAGGTGAGAGTCTGGGGAGAGACAGCCTGGAGCAGGAGGATGTACTTCCAGGCAGGTGTCCTGGGGGGGAGGAATTATCCTAGCAGTCATCCAACCACCAGCCACATCCAGCTGGGGCGAGAAAATACTCCAGTAAGAAGTCAGGGTGCTACTGGGGAGGAGAAATAAACACAAGTATTTATTATAGGTTCATATTGCACATGCTATTAAAGTGCAACCTGCAACTTAAAATAATATACCATGAACGATCCACGTTAATGTATATGCACCTGAAATATAAATTTTAATATCTGAATAGTATTGGGTTGTTGGGATGTGCCTTCATTTTTTTACCTAGTTCTTTATTCCTGGTCACTTAAATAATTTTCCATTTTTCTCTATTATAATAAATTGTTATGAACATCCAGGTAGTTAAATGTTAATTGAATTATTTGGTTAGAATACATTCCTAGAAGTGGAACTGTTGGGTCAGCTCTGAAGAGCTGGGGTCCTATTTTTTTTTCTTTATTTTTTAAATTTTGTTACATTTATTGGGGTGACATTGGTTGTAAAATTAGATAGGTTTCAAGTGTACAATTCTGTATCCATCATCTGTATATTACGTTGTGTGTTCACCACCCAGAGCCAGCGGTCCTTCCATCACCATATATTTGACCCCCTTCACCCTGTTCTGCCACCCTACTCCCTCCTTTCCCTCTGGGAACCACTAAACTGTTGTCTGTTTATGAGTTTTTGTTTGTCTTGTTCGTTTGTTGTTTTCTGTTTTATATCCCAAATATGAGTGAAGTCTTATGGTTCTTGACATTTTTCATCTGACTTATTTCAACTTAGCATGATAATCTCAAGATCTATCCACGTTGTTACAAATGTCAGTATTTCATCTTTTCTTATGGCTGAGTGGTATTCCATTGTGTATCTGTACCACGTCTTCTTTATCCAAACATCCACTGAAGGACACTTTGGTTGTTTCTATGTCTTAGCCACTGTGAAGAATGCTGCAATGAACACAGGGTCCTACTTTTAAGCCTATTTTTTTTTTCTTAGCTGAGCCATCCTGCCACCTGTTGACAGCTCAGCTCGGTCTGGGAATCGAACCGGAGACCCTGTTACTCAGAGCTCACACTCTTGAGCGAGCTCTTAACCAACTGAGCCACTCGGCTGGCCCTTACGTCTATTTTTAATAATGTGTTTTCAGGTATCTCAGACAGAAAGTGTTCCCCTATCCCAAACTCTCATCAGCATTTTTTTGTTTTTAATTTTGTCAATTTGATAGGCAAAAAATAGTATCTCATTGATTTTTTAAAAATTTGCCTCCCATTGACTATTTGAGGTTTCTAAAGGCCTGTGACAATGTGCACTGGAGGATTCAGTTGGATTAGCTCAAGGAGGGACCAAATTTGAGCCTCATGGATTATTTCTTGTCAGAAGGAAACAAGAACCCCTCCAGCTGCTGTGAAATGGAGCCCACAAAGCACACGACAGAATCTAAATTCAAGAGGTACACTTTCATTCTGAACATTTATCACTTGGAGGAGTTGAGTAGTGAGAATGAGTGAAATGTCACAAATATTCAAGCAAAGCAATAGGAACTAGGAAAGTAAACATGCAAATAAGAAGTGAAGAATTATCACCAAAGCCAGAACGAGGGGCAACTGGCCATCTGCTTCACAACCAGCTTCTTGGGATGTGAATGTTTCCTAATGCAATTCATTTGCTCAGTCAGCACTTACTGAATTCCCGTTGTGTGCCAGACACTGTTCTGGCCCACAGAGATGCCAAAATGAATGTGGGGCACAGTCCTGGTCCTTGAGAGATTTCAGTCCTATGGGAGAGACAGTGTGACAAGTAATTCCACCTGACAGTAGTTGTTCTATGTTAACAAAGGCAGAGGGCAGCGAGCTCTGCCTGTGGGATACACAGAGGACTTCAGAGGAGGTGACAGGATGAACCACAAAGGGCTTCGGGGCTCATGTTGGCAGTATTGCTGCCAGTACTGGGTGGGAGAGAATGTTCTAGAATGAGATGGCTTGAGACTCCTGTTAAAATAGCTTGATAGCATGGCTTTAGGGAAAGAATGGACCTGCTTCTGGATTCCAGCTATGCCAGGTACAGGATATGTGACCAGGGGAAAGTTATTTGATGTGGCTGTCCCTCTGTTGCCCAGCTATAAAATGGCAGCAATCATATCTACCTTGTAGGGTTACTCTGTGTACTAAGGGCTACCTGCATGGGACTTGGTATGTGGACTCTGTCATTACAAAGTGCTCAGCAAGTAGCTATTGAATGGTGGATAGAAATATTTTCTCTCTATAGTAAATCTTTAAACATTAGATAGTGAGGTCGGGTCCAATACTTGTAGGATTTCTGGGAACGAGGAAGGCTACTTTCCTAAACGAGTGACCTCAGGGATTTCATGGAAAGGGTGGACATGTCATTTTAACTTCATTCATCTGATACACACTTATTTAGTGATGATCTGTGCTAGGAACTGCTCTAGTACACAAGACAAAGTCCCTGCCCTTATGGAACTTGAATTCTAGTTGGGGAGAAAGGCAATTAGTCAATAAATACATACGTCATGAAGGACTAAGCACTGTGAAGAAAAAGCAGATAAAGGTAAGAGAGTGGTGGGGAATTGTTCTCGCTAGTGATGTGGGATGTCCTTTCCAAGGAGGTGACATTTGAATAGTGACCTGGAAGGATTTCCATGAGGAGCATTTCCAGCAGAGAGGACGTCGCAGCAAGGAGGCCACTGAAGCTGGGGTGGCCTGAGTAAAGACAAGCAGGAGTTGGGGACGGAGAGGTAGGCAGGGCCCAGTGCATGAAGGGCTGTGTAGGCTGGGAAATGACTTTGGATGTTTGCTAAATGTGAAGAGAAGCCATTGAATAGTGTGGAACCAGTCAGTGGTGTCTCAGAGTTAGTGGGAGATGGCGTCTCAGGGTGATGGATGTGGTGAGAAGTGGCTGGATTTCGGATCTATTTGGAAGGTAGAACCCAAAGGATTTCCTGATGGTTTACATGTGAGTGGAGAAAAACATCAAGGAAGACAAGGTTTGGGTCTGAGGGACTAGGTGTCATTAGTTAAGGTTTGGGGGTGGGGTTGCTAACACTGAGAAGCCCATGAAATATCCAGGTTGGCTACCCAGCCTGGAGCTCAGGGGAGAGGCTGGGGTTGGAATAGTCAGTGTCTAGGTGTCACTGCCATGGGGTTGGATGGGAGTGTGGCCACCTAAGGAGGGAGTGTGGACAGGGAAGCGAAGGGCTCTGTGGATGGACGCTGGGGGCAATCCAAATTTAGAGATAGGGAAGGGGAGAAGGATCCTGAGACACACAGAGGAAACGCAGTATCAGGGTGACCCCAGATCCTACTGTGTCCCATCACCAGTACCATGGAGGGCTCACGCAGTTCTTTCTTTTCAGTGGTTCTTTAGATCCCTGAGACAATTTGGACTCTCTTAGATTAGGAAATACTGCAGGAATAGTGTGTCCAACTCAATGATGGCTCTACGTTTCTTACATGCTTGTGAAATCTAGGAATCTCCCCTTATCACATTCTATGTGAACTACGTAAACTCTCGTGATCTTCAGCTGATCACCATTGTCATCTGCCTGGAAGGGGGCTGAGGCAGGGCTTGGGGAGCGTTGTGTTTAGCTACGTTAGAAATCAAAGGGCTAGCTCTGCATGAGTCGGTGTGATGACTGCCAAAAGTAAGCCATTAAAAGTCATGTGTCTAAAGGTAAGTGGGAAGAGATTTGGGGCTCTTCATTTTAAAATATCTGGAAGGAATTAATGGATAATACCTGACTCTCAGGCGTGAAATGCAACCATCACCCTCCTGTGCCTGAAACATGACTTTGTTTTTCTAAATCAAGTCTGACTCCAAGCCCCTACTGGCCAATCATATTGTGAAGAACCCTCGATTTACCCTGTGTCCCACAAGAATCTGGGTGCTTATATGGCACCCCTAAAACCTAACACTGTTTACCAAGAACATGACAGTTGTTGACATCAAAACTGGCTTTAGTCATTTTTGTCACCACCTGTTACCACCTGAGAAGTTTTGTCACCTTCTCAGGTCACTGAGAACCAGAACCAATGGGAACCTGAGCAAATTCTCTCAAAAGGGGGCTTTTTCAACAGATTTTTAAAGGCAGTATATTGACATGATGGTTGTTAAGACTACAGTGAAGCCGTCGAAAGCTATTTGAAGAGAAAGCCGTGTGAAAGCCAAACCCTCCTGCCTGCCCACCACCCACTTCCAAGGCCCCACCTGCTCTCTCTGGACAATTCAGCTGTCTGTTGATTCAGCCCTGTTTTCAAAGGAAGCCCCAGCTCGGCCCCTTGAAGGGGTAGGTGGTGAGGAGGAAAGGAGGAATCACTTTCAATAGTTTTTTCTTTTGTAACAGCAGTACGAATAATAATGACAATAAAATATTGGGTTGTCAGAAAAGTCATGATGCATTTTTGCCACGAAAAACGTAGAAAAAAATACGTCGTGACTTTTCTGACAACCCAATAGTAATTCTATACATGACCAGAGGAGCCTCTCATTTTCAAGCCACAATACATGTGTTTTTGTAAAGTGTTTTAATATGGACAGCTAATAGGCAAAGGTACAGTGAGTCCCATGTAGCGCTTTTCTCAACAGCCATCAACCCAGTTCCCTTCTCCATCTCCAGGTAATGCTTTCTTCCATTATTCCAAAACAAACCCAAGATATCATTTCACCCATCATTTTTTCAGCATAATTTTCCATTCTTCATTTTCCCCTTCATAATGTTTAAAGTTCCATGTATATTTCAATGTTAAGGATTCATTTTTTTAAACATAACCACAATACTATTATCACCCCTAAAAAAATCTTAATTGCTTAATGTTATCAAATATCCAGCCAGTGCTCAAATGATCAATTTTCCCATACATGTTATGAGTGGCTTAAAAGAAAAATACTGTTTGGTTGAATTGGAAGTCAACCAAGATTGATTGTATTGTTTTTGGTAATGTTTTCTAAGTTTCCTTTAGTGTATAATTTTTGCCCCTAACCTTTGTTTCCCTCCCTTGACACTTAATTATTGAAGAAATCAAGTTATTTGTCCTGTCGAGTTTTCTACAGCCTGGATTTTTCTGGTTGCATTTCCATGGTCTATGTAGCTGAATGTATTCCTATCCTGTCTAGTTGGTAAATTGGCAGATGGATCTAGGTTGGATCAAATTCAGGTTTGATTGGGGGGAGCAAGATTACTTTATAGGTGTGTGTCCTTCTGTCAGGAAGTACATGGTGTCTGCTTGTCTATCTGGCGTCAATTCCGCTACTGATGAATGCTAGGTTTATTAATACACTTGAGGCTGCAAAGTGGTGATAACCTAATTCTGTCACTCCTTCATTTATTAGTTGAAATTCTGTTTAAAGAAAACTATTCCTCACCTACTATTTGGTTACCCAGTGGTACAATCCTATAAGGAAGGCAGGATAAGTGTTTGAGTATTTTCCAATTTTCAAAATAATGATTTGCCTTCCTCGCATTCTCTTAACAGTAACCAATTAGTTTTTGTTTGCTTTTTGGTATCATTATAAACTTCTAAATGACGTTTCAGTTCATTGTAGTTGTTCTTTTTGGTGCTCACAGTATCCCATCTTTGTGGAAGCTTCTTCAGGTTGACTTCTGACAGCTTCCTGGGCACATGGTGTAAGATGTTTTAGGTTCGTCTGGTACAGTATTTCGTTTTGAACTCCGTGTTGTCAGTCTTTGGTGACCTGAAATCAAGGTGATGTGAGCTATTTCTAATGATGTGTTTATTAGGTGATAAGCAGAGGAAGAAAAGTTGGGTTTGTGTTAGAGATTTGCAGGTCCGTTACCTGCTTTCCACCACAGTTCCACAAAACGGTGCACAGACACAAAACTCACTGGTAACGTGAGGATCAGAGAAAAACCTAGGACAGCACACGAGCAGCCTTCTCTCTCCTGGCTTCAGAATCTAGATTGGAGAGCTCAGCTGGAACCGAAGGCCAAATTGTGGGCCTCCTGTTTCTTGAATCCAGACAGGATTAGTCTGTGGGGAAAGCAGTATATAGAGAACCTCTGACTCCGTGGTTAGAATCAGTGTATTAAGTGACTTTTAAATCCCAGTGGCAGGAGGATGGATGGGTTGCCTTACTTTCCCATTGGTTGGTGGAACAACAACAGAAAATACAGGAGAGGCAGGCCCCATACACTCTTAAAAAAGTGGTCAGAGAAAAGTTCACCACAGATCCTTGTCTGTGACCAATCAGCTTAGTCTTCCTCATACGGGAAGGACCAAGTAAGCCGTTGGAGAGGGCTAGCATTGTTTATTCTAGTACTCTACCCCTCTATTGTAGGGGAGGATCACAGGTGTTCCTCTCTACAGTTAGCAGGGAGACCAGAGTGAGGAGGTCTTGGCTGGGAACTCCCTGGTACCAGGAGCTGGATCCATTGAGAAAAGGTGGGGCGAGGAAACGTGGCTGCATGTCGAGTGGGCTGCAAAAGGGTGTTGGGTGATTGCAAAAGAAGTCACATTCTTGGTTTAAAAATGTGTAAATGTGGACCTAAGGAGGGAGGGTGGGTTTGGGGATAGGGCAGAGTAAAAAGAGGCAGGGGGGATAGTAGACGGAATATACAGAGCCAGGGACAATGAGCAATTGGCTTAGTGTCTTTTGGTGGACATTGGAAATAAGAAGAGGTGCTTGCTTTGATGGAGAAGGTAGGGACACAAGAGAAGAACCTATGGATGGAGTACTACAAAGATAATTATTTTGGAACTACCTTGGCGAGGCACTAATCACCAGTTTAGGTGATTAAAAAAGGACTTTCTATTAAGAAATTCCAATGCAAAAAGAATAGGACCCCTATGAATCCATTACCCATTAACATATGGCCAATCTTACTTATCTGTTCCCTGTCCACAGTTCCCCCTACCTCCACCCTCACCCCTGCTGGATTATTTCAAAACAAATTCCAGACATCACGTCATTTCGTCTGCAAGAGCTTTGATATTATCTTTTAACCTTTTTCCCCCACACAACCAAGAAACCATTATCATAACTTAAAAAAAAATTAACAATGATTCTTTAATATTACTTGATATACAATCATTATTCAAATGTCCATAATTGTCTCATAAATGCCTTTATACTATTGGTTTTTGTACCAATCAGGATTCAAACAAGGTCCATACACTGCATTTGGTTATGTCTTTTAATCAATAACACTCCCCTTCCCCCCACCCCCACTCCCTTTTTTAACTATGTGGCTGGTACCATTATTTATATTTTATTAGTGTCAGGTGTACAAAACAACATAATGATAAGACATTTACACCCCTCACAAAGTGATAACCCCACCAAGCCTACTACCAATCTAACATCGTACACAGCTATTACAATACCATTAACTACATTCCCCATGCTGTACTTTACATTCTGTGATGATATATAATTATAGTTGACATTCAATATTATTTTATATTAGTTTCAGGTGTACAGCGCAGGGATTGGGCATTTATATAATCTATGAAGTGATCCCCCCAATATTTTTCTTTTATTACCACTTTCCATTTTTTTCACTTTTAACAAGGTTCCATGTATTAAAAACAAACATAAAAACCCTTAAAGTATCCAAAATGAATACACACCTGAAACTGTTTTCTGAGGGAACTACTTGGCTAACCCATGGTATTAATTGGGTTTTAAGAACAATTGCTTGTAGACACATTTTAAATGAACATTTTACATAAAAAGTTAATTCATTATACACCCAAGCAGTGACTCTTAATGGGCAGCACCATTTCTTTAAAAACGTATCATATCTTAGGGACTTTTCAAAATACACTATTCACCATCCTACCCCCAACCCCTGGAAGAACATTCTAATATATGTCTTTTTTTTTTAAGCATCCTACAGACTTTAAATTCTAATAAAGTAAATATCAGTCTTCAATACCCCACATAAATGAAAAGCTCTTTGGGGTCCTTCCCCCTTTTTTTTCAGAGTAAAGGGGACTTGAGACTAAAAATTGAGAAAAACCACTGTGGTTTATCCTCAGCCATGATTGGTCAGTTTCTGGCTCTGACTTCATAAAACACCAGTGTGATATAATTACAAAAAGTCGTATACAGTAAGTCCCCGACTTATGAACATTCTCGAGTTGCAAACTTTCACAGATATGAACGGACCTCGCATTAGGAACATTCGTAGATGTGAACAAATTGCGGAAGCAGCTCACGTGTGTGAGCGCAGGTTTGCGCCAAATTCCGTCTCGCCCCCTCCCCACATCTACAGCTCGTGCTACTTTAACTCCACCGTCTCCCGCCTGCCCGCCCTCCCTCCCTCCACTTAGTGACTCTCTTCTTNATTCTCGAGTTGCAAACTTTCACAGATATGAACGGACCTCGCATTAGGAACATTCGTAGATGTGAACAAATTGCGGAAGCAGCTCACGTGTGTGACATAACTTGAAGTGCTAGTTGAATAAAACCATAAAGTCCAGGGTTTGAATTTGTCAAATTGCCACATCTGGCAGCACGCCTGCCCGCCCTCCCTCCCTCCACTTAGTGACTCTCTTCTTGTCAGTTCACTCCATGCAATCCCCTATATGCCAGTTGTACTGTACTATACCACCATTTTAAGGTAACTGTAAAAGTAAAAATAGTTTACTTAACAGTATTTTTGTGTGTTTAGTTTTTTTATGCTTTACATTGTATATTTGTGTCAAAGGTATGTAAGACTCACTTTGTCAGACTTACTAACGAGTCGGACTTATGAACGAATCTGACTTAGGAACGTTCTCCTGGAACGGAACTTGTTTGTAAGTTGGGGACTTAGTGTACCTGAGCAGTGGAAGCGTGCTGGACTACCTCAAGTCCCATGGCCGTATGAAAGAGAACCTGGTTCTCAGCAGTGGATTACTGCCATGAGAGGGGACTCACTCACAGGGACCTGAAGCCTGACTACGTATTATTTGATAGTCAAACGAATGCCAAAATGGCTGACTTCAGGTTCAGTACACAATTCGGTGCCAGTAAACTGAGCACCACGCGTGGCAGCCCCGCATATGCAGCCCCAGAACTCTACCTAGGCAAATATGTGAAGGCCCTGCAGTGGATATTTGGAATCTGGGAGTGACGCAGTACAGGATGGTCGCTAGGATCCTCCCTTTCAAGGGAATGAATTGGAAGAAGCTGGATCAGCAGGTATTGAGGGGGAAGTACACTGTCCCCTTCTTTTTGTCCTTTGAGGTAGAGAACCTCCTCAAAAAAATGCTAGGTGTCAAGCCCCAGGAGACAGCAAATTTAAAAGCCATCATGACAGATCCATGGCTAAACAGGGGTGAGGAAGACCACCTCAGGCCCTACAGCGAGCCACCCAGCGATAACATCGATCCCTGGGTCAAAAGAGAGAAGGTAAACCTTGGCTTCCACTGAAACCAGGCTGAGGACGCGTTGACTAACAAGACATTAACAATATCATGGCTACACACCTCATAGTCCTAAACACAAAAAAGCCCATATTCCACTGTCGTACCATCTGGGTTAGGCCCTTCAATTCCCCTGACCATAGATAGTCCTGCTCCAGCTCGGGAGGTTCAGCCAGGGTGCTCTTTTTCCCAACAGGAAGGGCAGAAGGCCCAAGAGTCTGCTGGTCCATCAGCCAGCCCAGAGTCCAGGGCCCCGACTCCCAGATCCAGCCTGAAGCTCAGGACTCCCATTCCCAGACTCAGGCCCGAAGCCCAGGACTCTCATTCCCGGACACAGCCCAAAGACCAGAACCCCTGTTCCCGGACCCAGCCCAAAGCCCAGGACTCCCATTCTCAGAAGCAGCCCAAAGCCTAGGACCCCCGTTCCTGGATACAGCCTTAAGCCGTGGACTCCCATTCTCAGACACAGCCTGAAGCCTAAGACCACCATTCTCAGCCTGAAGCCCAGGACCCCCGCCGTTCCCGGACAAAGCCCAAAGACCAGAACCCCTGTTCCTGGACCCAGCCCAAAGCCCAGGACTCCCATTCTTAGAAGCAGCCCAAAGCCTAGGACCCCCGTTCCTGGACACAGCCTTAAGCCATGGACTCTCATTCCCAGACACAGCCTGAAGCCTAAGACCACCATTCCCGAACAAAGCTCAAAGACCAGAACCCCTGTTACCGGACACAGCGCGAAGCCTAAGACCCCCATTCTCAGACTCAGGCCCGAAGCCCAGGACCCCCGCCATTCCCAGACACAGCCTGAAGCCATGGATCCCCGTTCCCGGACCCATCCCAAAGCCCAGGACCCTCATTCTCAGAACCAGCCCAAAGACCAGAACCCCCGTTCCCGGACACAGCGCGAAGCCTAAGACCCCCATTCCCGGACTCAGGCTGTGGTGGAGGACCCTCACCCTTAGCCCAGTCCCACAGAATAGCTCTGGTTTGCCATCCACAGCCCTAGCAGCAGCAGCATCATGAGTGAAACGGCAGAAGAAACCAGGCATGGATGGCGGAGGCTGGCTAGAAGATGCTGCAAGTGCTTAGGAAAGCTCTGCCTTAGGCTGTCAAAAAGGGGCTGCCCAAACACAATCAAGGGAAGCCTATTTAGATCATGACAACTACATTCCAGACTCCGGGAGGTCAAGCCACAGTCCCTGCATTTCCTTTTAAAGATTTTTTTTGGGAATTGGGGAAGGGGAACAGCCAAGTTGTTGTCCTTCAATCTTAGCTATGGAGGGCGCAGCTAGCTCAGCTCCAAGTCCAGCCACCATCCGGCTGTCCTGCCACCTGCTGGCAGCTCAGCGGCAGCTCAGCTTGGGCGCAACTCACTGGCCCATGTGGGATCGAACCGGCAGCCCTGTTGCTCAGAGCTCGCACTCGTAACCAACTAAGCCCCTCGGCCAGCCCCAGAGTTCCTGCCTTTTAAATGCTGAACGCGCAGATGCTGAGGTCCAAGGAGTCCAGCCACATGGTGGGGGAGATTGACCAGAGGCGGGACGGAAACTGCAGGTGGCAGCCGTGCAAGGAGCCTTGGGCAAGAGGACTTGGGCCAGCAGATGATGGAGGTGTGCAAAGTGCCGTGGCGTTCTCTGCACAGGATTCACATCCAGGGTACCTGGCATCACCGTGGCTGTCAGAAGCATTGTACCCAAAATCCCTGGTGGGCTTGAAGGATGGATTGGAGCCCCCAGGGGGAAAGAGGACAGACCACCCTCATGGCAGGTCCACCCCTCGGCCCTACCTGGGTGAGATTTCAGAGACTGCACTGTGTTTCCTGGGCCCTTCTCCCCTCTCCTGCTTTTTTAGAGGAAGATGGTTCTTACTAAAGTAGTTGGTTCTTCCAAATCTTGAAATAAACTTGTTGCTTCAGAAAGATATAATGGGTGCTCTTGTTTTGTGTACTCCAGTGTGAGGAACGTGTAGTGATGTTGTACTTGGACTTCATTGGAACAACTCTGCACCTTTGCATGTTGTGCCCTCTTGGTCTTCTGTTCCCTTGGCTTTGAACCCTCAGCTTCCTTGTCTGTTTCTCCTTTATGGCAGGATGGCGTTGGTTGCTCACATAGCACACACACTGCCTTCTTCCTGCGGACGCTCAATTCAAAGGCACCACTTTCCATTTTTTTTTAAGTACAAACAACATGCATAAGCAGAGAATCTCTGTAATTGAAACAGAATAATCTCTTACAAAACCATTGGTCCATCCCTTCCACAGTGGCATCCTAGACACTCTGGAATTTGAACCCTTCCAACCCCTCCAGCACCTGCGTCGGGCGCCCTACATCATAGTTATCTTGCATCCATCTTTTCCCAGCTCTGCACCTTTTCTCCCTACCTTCCCCCCAATTTCTTGCACCTGGAATGCCCTTTCCTTTCCATCCACATAAACTGAAGCCTACCCATGTTTCAGGTGAAAGTGGGGTAGGAACAGGCCTCATGACTTTTAACTGGATGATTTCCCCACATAACAGAGTGCATAGCCCTCCCAGCCATAACCCAATTGGGTGGGCTGAGCCTTAAACCCTAAGTAGCAGCAAGACCAGGTTAAAAGACAGGCTCCAAGATGGGTGTTTGGCAGTGAGAAGAGTGTGGTCCAAAGGATGATGCCAAGGGCAGACTGCAGCCTCCTGGTTCCACGCTGAGTGGCCGAGGGCACAGCTGGGCTTCAGGCTCCATGATTACCACTAGCAGGACCCTACAGACCTCAACCTCATTGTGACACCCTCCCAGCTGCCTGCTGTCTGTGTGGGTACCAAGGGCTCCTGAGCCAGTCCTCAGGGCCAGGAGGCTGAACAATGGGGCTGGCGATTCTGAAGAAGGCTGGCCGTTCAGGGTTTTTTCCATGTGCTGAACAGGCAGGGGAGCTATGTGTGGGGTCTCAATACTCAGAAACCCAGACATGAGGCTGGACTTAGCAAGAAGGAAGAAACAGAGGGGTGTGGACATTAGGGGCTATGGTTCCCCATGTCTCAAACCAAACTCCTGTCCTCCCCACCCTTGACCCTCTCCAGGGTGCCTCATCTCAGTGGGCGTCCCCCATCCTTCCATTCATCCAGAGTAGGGAGCAGTGTGGCCCGCTGATTAGGAGCAAGGACTCTAGAACCAGATTGCCTGAGTTCGAATCCTGGCTGTGAGGCTTTGTTGTGACATTGACAGTGGGCTAGTCTGACCTCTCTGAGCCTCAGTTTCCTCATCTATAAAGAAGAAATGACAATAGTACTTATCTCATAGGGCTGCCATGAGATCTAATGAGCTAGTACACATGAAACAGTTAGGCTGTAGCACCTAGCATACAGCACCACATAAATGCTGGCTTATATAGTTGTTATACCTAAGCACTATAGTGGGCTACAGGGTGGCCCACAAAAAGGTATGTTAATGTTCTACTTCCTGGAACTTGTGGATGTGTATGGTAAAAGAGTAAACATTACCTTATATGGCAAGGGGTGTGCTTATCCTGGAACAGGGGTCGGCAAACTTTTGAGATGGAAGAGCTGCCAGGGGTCAGCAAACTGCAGCTCACGAGCCTCTGAAGTAAAATTGAAAATGAAAATAAAACAAAACTATCATAGTTTCATTTATAAAATTTTTAAAGGATATTATTCAGTGATTATGTAAAAATATATTTATGGCTCTCAAATAATTTTTAAATTGTGAGGGACAGGATTGGCTCTTCCAGGGGTCGGTAAACTTTTGAGACAGAATGTACCCAAAGAGCTGCATGTGGCCGGCGAGCCGCAGTTTGGCAACCCCTAGCTCTAAGTCTCCTGAGTGAGGCAGAGGGAGATTAGACAGAAGAAGAGAAGACAATGTGATCACAGAGGCAGAGATTAGAGTGATGGGAGCTGAGGAATGCCAACGGACCCCAGGCGCTGGAAGAGCCAAGAAAGGATTGCTTCTCCCCTAGAACCTTCAGAGAGACGATGGTCCTGCTGACGACATGGACTTCTAGCCTCCAGAACAGCGAGAGGAGAGCTTTCTATTGTTTTAAACCACCCAGTCTGTGGTACTTTGTGTAGCAGTCCCAGGAAACAAACACAGGTGCATCTTTGACATAGCAATCTCCTTCACCTCCCATTACTTTCCCAAATCTTTCCCAAATCCAGCAATTCCTCTCCATCTCTAACATCAACATGGTCTAACCCACTCCCTACGAGGCTATTCCCATCCCCACCCACTTTCCACCCAGCAGTTACACTGACTTTTCTCATGCCCCCCCATACCAATCCAGGATAAAGGTCGCAATAAAGATCAAAATCCTGTCCCCATTGCCGGCAAGGCCCTGCACAGTCTGGCCTCTGTCACCTCCTCTGCCCACCTTGTGATGCTTGCCCTCCTGCCCAGTCCCTCTAGGCAACACTCCCTCTCAGCCACAAGGCTGCTGTATCGTCTACTGTCATTCTCCGCCTTCTGATCCCTGACCGATGTAATTCCTAGTTCAGCTTCCCCAGCAATGAAGATTGCCATGGACTCCTTCATCATGCCCGAGTGCACCCGAGGGATGGCTCCATATAGGTGGATAGATGGATAGACGAACGGATGGATGAATGAATGATGTGTAAAGATTCTGAACATGCCAGGCATAGGTAATTGGACAAGATCTGTAAACCCAAGCCATAGGCTAGCCACTGACCTATAACCTTGTGGGTCAAGCAACAATGATATGGCAAAGCAGAGATTTCCTTTTTTGAGAATCTGGATTTGGAAATGTTAAGAAAATGAGGAAGTGCTCTCAGAGCACGCTTTACTTTCTCCCCAAACCTGGTTATGTCCCTCTTTACATAAGCTCACTTCACCATGTATCTAACCCTTGTGGCCACGGTCATACTATACCTGTCTCCCACATTAGACCTCAAGTTTCACGGCAGTCTTGTTCACCACTGCATCCTTGGCGCACCCAAGGTATGAGTGAATGAATGAATGGTGGTTGACAGAGGAGTCATGTAAATCAACTTCATGACATAGAGCACAGATGCACCTATAGGAGAGTGGGTCCCAGAATCAAGGAGATAGCGATCAGACCTGCTCAGTTTCTGGTTGATCTGTCTAAATGTACCTTTAAGGCTCCACCCAGGCCTTGCTTATGAGAGAAAGGGGTAATGGGAGCAGCCATGTGGGGAGAGGAAGGGCCATCAAATCCCACTCATTAAGGCTGCAGAACCTGGAGCTGGTCAGCCTGGAGAAGAGCTCACTTGGGGGCCAGTTGTGGCCTCCACACTCTGCTGGGTTCTCAAAAGCAAAGAGTACAGATGTGGTTTGTTTCATTCCAGAAAGAAAAGCAAGAACCAGAATGGGGGGACTGGGGCAGAGACACTCTAAGGTGGCAGACATCAGCTGAAAAAGAACAATATTTTTAAAACCAGGACTATGCACAGAGGGAAAGAAGTGGCAGATCATTCATCCCTGGAGAAGTCCAGGCATTAGATGCCCACTTGTGAGACAGGTATCGAAGGATTAAAGCATGGAAAGGACCCTCTAACCCTGAGAGTCCAAGCTTTTGTTCTATCAGAATTACGTGCACTCTAATGTGGCTGTCACCACCTCATCTGTTTCCTGAAGAATGCAACAAGCACAGTTTTATGAAGAAAGTAAACAGACATCCCAGCCAAGGTGGTATTGCAAATCAAATTCACATTTTGAGGTCCCTTCTTCCCCATCACACCAAACACATAACAATGACATAGCTGAAATACAAAAATGGGAAATTTAAATATATAACATTTCTCAAAAAAATAAGATTCAATTCTCAAGGAAAAAACAAAAACCACAGTGAGGTAAGTGGAGAAGCTGCAGGCTTGATGGGCTCTGGGTTAAAAACCACCAAAGGAACCTGGTAGTGAGAATTCTCTGGGACAGCAGAGACGCATAGCATCCCCAAAAAGGCAGGGGAAGAGCCACGTTCAATGCACTGGGGAAGCAGAGCCAAACTCACTGTTTGAAGCAAAGCAGGTAGGGAACAGCCTCCACTACTCATGAGAAAAGCTGGAACCAAGTTCTATCAACTGCTGCCTGGCACTGCAGGCCAGATGAAGCTGCACACTCATGATGGTGACAAGGGAATAAAACAGAGAGATGGATTGAATGCAAAGCCCTAATTATTCAGCTTTTTCTGCATCCACAGCCTTTGTAATATGACTTGACAGCTCCTCCCACCAGAAGGTGAAACCTAGTTTCCTGCCTCTTGAATCTGGGCTGGCCTTGTGACTTGATTTGGCTGGTAGAATGCAATGGGAATGACAGGAAGCACAGGCCTCAAGAGCTACAGAAAAAGACAGTTTAAAATGAGTCAGTAACCAGATGGACAGCAGATGTCTCATCAGCAATAAAAGACCCCAAAGACAAAGTTCTGAAGGCAAATAACTGTTTGCCTAGACTTCTATACCCTGCTAAACTATTACTCAAGAGTGAGAAGAAAACAGAGACATTTTAAAACATCCAAATATTGAGAGTTGACCATCCTTGACCCCCGCCATATGCGCTGAGCACAACTTAAGAATGAACTCAGCAAGAATTGAACCTAAAAGACGGACTGAGATGCCAAAAAACAATGGCAAGCAAGGACATTGGTTAAGACTTGTTGGCAAAGTTAATTACCAGCTAAAAAAACAAAGGAACAAAAAAATTTTAATTAGTGGAACCAAGATTCTAGGAAACAATAGAAAATACAGAGCAGATATTTAGTAGGTTGGTTGTTAGACATTGTCACAGTTCTTGTCAGATTCAGTAGAGGAGAAAGATACTGAATAACTTTAGATTTAAGGAGAAAAAAGAAATATAATTTAGAACGTATGCTAAAATGTTAAGGGCGTTACCATGTCAGCAGAGGAAAAAAATGGGGTGGCAGAAGGAACACCCAAAATAAGATGGTAGAAATATGTCCACAATCACAATATAAACTAATTAAAACCACCTATTAAAAGACAAACTAAAGTGAGTCTAACAAAATGGGATACATAATGTTATGTACAGTATGATGTTTATATTAAAGCTTTAAAAATACTATATATTGTTTATGGACATGTACATCTGTAGTAAAATATAAAAACAGAGATGTGAAAAAATACACCCAACTTTCAGACAGTTGTTATTTCTGTGGAAAGAAGGCGGGGAAAGGGGATTGGGGAAGAGCAAAGAGGTGGTTTCGGCAATGTTTGCAATGCCTTAGTTCTTTGAAAAATAAGATCCCGAGGGAAAATATTCACATTTTTCAAATCTGAGCTGCAGTTATAAGCTATATTGTTTTTTCTAACTGTATGTTGGAAATGTTTTGTGACATGTTTTAAAGTTGGAAGGAAGGAGAAAAGAAGTAAGAAAGGAAAGATGGGAGAGATGGAGGAAGGGGGTTAACTATGTCTTTTATTTTCTGTATGCTGATGCTTTGACATCTGGGGCCCTGCTGACTCCCAGGGTTAGCGAGTTCCCAGAGAGAGTAAACACTAGCCTGTAAATCCAGAGCCCGTACCCCCAACCACTTTATAGGGCTCTCACACTCTGGGCCACTATCCAACTACTCTAATCACCCAAGGGCCAGGGACCAGACAGCTAGGGACAGCCCCTAAGCCCCAGAGCCTGCTGAAGTGACTTAAACTCGCCAATCCTAAGCTGTTTACTCTACCTAGCCTGTTCCTTCCCACAGAAAACACAATAAAGGCTCATGCCCACATTGTCCCCTCACTCCCTCTGCCTCCTGATCAAATCCGGTGCTTCCCTGTGTGGCCCTGCATGGCCTGCTGTGCATTCTGTTGCTAGGAAACCGCGAGGATAAACTCCTTCCTTCATGACAGTCATTTCCATGTCTGCATGTCTCACTATACCTGATGAAAACAAATCCCTGGTACCCTAAAACAAAATCCCAGGAAAAGGAAAGAAAGAAGGGGGCGGAGAGATGGAGGGAGGGAAGGAGAAAGGGAGGAAGGAAAGGGAAGAAATGCATGAAGATCATCCCTACATAACTTGACCAGAATATTGAGAGTGTAAACTCAGCTCATCCAGGGGCTGACTCAATTTCATACAGGTCTCAGTGACTTTATTGCCCAGAAGTAGACTTTCATGGTAAATAAACCTCCTTTCCGCCTTTGTGTATGTTGTTCTCTGGGCCCAGAACAGTTCTCGGCCCTGAAGCTTTTCTATCAACCTTCTTCTTTTCGCTCAACTGGCACCACCTCCCCGATCTCTCCACAGAACGTATCATTTCCCCAGGCTTATCTCTCAGTTCAGCCCTCTGCTGGCTGGCCCACCTCTGTCCCCCTCACGGATGGGGCCCCTGGGCAGCGATGCCGTCCCGTTCACCTCTGGATCACGCCAGCCCCTATCAGGCACAGACACACAGGAGTGCACCATTCATGTCCATGCAGATGAACCGGAAGACAGTTGCAACTCTCAGAGGCACGGAAGTAGCTCCCGGTGCAAGAATTACTAAGGGAACAAGGGAAGACTACGAGCCCATCGCGGCACAGCAACAGGCAGCGTCCACAGTGGAACCATGAGATGGCATCGGTGGGAGTAAATTTCTATATAATTCAAGTGTATCTCTTGAAATGCCCAAACTTTCAAGTGGTTTTGGATAGATTCGTGTTTAAAACGTAATACACATTTAGACATGCCTGCAGGTTCCCGACATGTTCTTGTTGTTTACAATTCTTTCTCGATTCCCCCAAGATCATTTTTTTAAATTGCTAAGGCAACACATACCTGTAGAAAATTCGAACAACACAGTAACATACCAAGTAGGTAAAAGAAGCCCCTCCCTGCCTCCCTCCCCTCCAATCTCACCCTCCAGGAATAACCACTATGGACTCCCTGCTCTCCTAAACACATTGAGCTGTCCACAGCCCCCATCCTTTCCATCCAAACCACTCAGTGTGTACCTGCAACTGTGCTAGGTGCCTTCACACACGTCAGACTTAACCCTCTAAACAAGCTCTGCGAGGGAGGGGTGACTACTGCTTCCAGGAGAACAGCTGTGGTCCGAACGTGACTCCAGAGCCCGGCTGCCAGGCTTTGCATCCGGGTCCTGCCATTTACGAGCTCTGTGGGCTTGGGCAGGTTTACTTCCGGTCTGTGCTTCAGTTGCTTAGTACTAACCAACAACACATACTTCATAGTAAGCTGTGAGAATTAAACACATTGACACATGTAAAGAACTAAGAACAGTACCTGACAGACAGACACCCAATGAATCACTGTTTTCATTTTACAGAATGAGGGAACTGAAGCCAGAGAGGTTAAGGGACGTACCAAACTCAACAGATGATGATGAAATCAAGCCATGGACCCGCCAGGAGCCCATGAAGCTCACAGAAGGCACGGGGTGTCGGGTGTTATTCTGCCCTATGACTTAATTTCCCCAAATGCTCACCTGACATTTTTTTCCTCTTGCGCCCTCTGAGTCAGGTAGTCACGCATTGCTGCCAGCTCCCTGCTTCCATCAACCCAACTTCAACACCCAGCTGGTTGACTTGCTGTGGACTGGAAATCAAATATAACACCGTTACTGAGAACAGCATACAAAACAAAGACAGCGAGGTATGGAGTAAAGCCCTAAGTAGAGTTCCCATTCATACTCTGAGTAAGTCTTCATAAAAGTCTTCTTTTCCAGCTGTTCAGAGACCTGTAGAGTCCATGCTGGGTTCTAGATAGGTGAGGTGGCTGGGTCCATGTCCTCTGGATAAGCAAAGTATTAATGGAATATATTTTCCGTATTTTTAAATGGAAGTTTCTGATTTGGGCATTTTAAATTTCTCCACTCTCAAAATGCAGAGCTCTGAGGGCATCTTTCACTTTAATGTCCACATTTCCTACCCAGGTACTGCACATCGGTTGGGAGCCACTGTCCATTCACAAGCTGAAGGCAGAAGTGAGACCTTGGGCTCCAGTGGAGGGACAGTGACTGGGGGGTCCGTGGAGACACACGGGGAGCAGATCGAGGTGTGCAGCTGCAGGAGGAGGACTGGAGGACAGTCAGCATTTTCCCAGTGAAGGGTCTTCCTCTCACCTCCCCTTTTGTTTTTCCCATTTATTTGTTGAAAAGCCTGGTCATTGTTTGTATGGAATTTTCCACCTTTTGGGTTTGTCTGATTTCATTTCTGTGGTGGTGGTTGACATATTACTCTATTCCCTGTATTTCCTGTAGTCCAATTGCCAAATCTAGAGGCTTGATCCGATTCGAAGTTGATTTTGTTTTTGATTTTGCTGTTTTGAAAATCAGCTTCTTTGGAGGTGGTGTATTTGCATTGCCTTCCCTACAGAGCACCTGATGTCTGAACTGTTTTCATCACTTGCTCAGATTCAGTTGCTGTCAGCCTGATCCAGCCAGAATAAAGTCCCCCATCAATCTTCCCCTAATATTTGCCTAGGAACATTATTTTATTAGCAGTTGCAAAATAGTGAGGTAAAAAAATTCTATCATTTCTTCTGCATTTATGTGCTGGAGTCCCTCTATTAAGGGTAACTTCCCTCCACAGACTGTTTGATTTCTTTGAAATGCAGTTTTTACAGCAAGGGTACAGCAATTCATTTGGTGGTTTTAATTTTTCAAGAGAAATGTTTTTTGGTTTCTTTTAAAAACACTCACTATATTTTTAGAATAATGTGTGTTACAGGTGGGGCTTGAAATTGCCTGTGCCCTTTTCAGAAGTATCAGCCCCCATTTGGCACGTGTGCTAGCCAAAGCTGCACTGGGTAACATTTTGTTACCTTGTTATTTTCCTGTGATTTTTACAGTGTTTGCATTAGCAGTTAGCACTGCTATTTTTGTCATGTCAAGTCTATCTTTTATTCATGTGGTTGGGAGTGAAGTGTTTGGACTTGACCTAATTTAATAAAGCTGTTGCAGATTGATAAAACAGGTTTCAAGCATCATAGGGTTATAAGGAAAAAGATTTAGAATAACTATTTATGTAAATAGCAAGAATTCATAATAATTCTGATTATAGTTCTTCCCTACCCAAATATTAAATTATCAATTAATTCACATGTATTTTGGTGTTCTTTGATGTTAATAATTTAAATTATATATCTAAAATAATGTATATTTTAAATGAGAAAACCACTCACGACTCATACTTGCAACTTGTAATTTCTGTGTTTCTTCCATTTCTTCCAATTTGGTCATTCAAGAACACGCATCGGTTACCACTGCATTTGGAGTTGTAACCTAGGTAGAAATTTAGTTAATTGCTGCAATAATCAGGATTAACCAGATAATTTCAAAGTTCTCTTAACCTGTGAATTAGGCACTCATATGATATAGGAAATAGGACTATTTCCAAACAGTTGTAACTTAACTCCAAAGACAGGTTACATTTCTGAATTCCTGATGGACATTATCCAAATACACGGGAGGCCTGGGAGTCCTGAGAGCGACGAAGCAATAGTGAGGCTGAGTGGGCAGGCACCAGTGCTAACTGCCGAGGGAAGTGGAAACCGACACGAGCACTAACGGCATTAACGGTCGAAAACCACGTGGGGAGGGTGGTGATGGGGGAGCTACTCCATCAACGGATACGGAAGCCTGGATACCCATAGGGTGCCATACCGAGGAAGGCCAGCAGAGGGAGTTGTATTGGCTCTTTATGCTCGCATAGTGAAAAAGGAGGTGGAGCCAAGATTCAAGATGTGGAGAAAGACGGTGTGCACGCGCACATGCATGTGCACTTGCTTTCCAGTAACAGACTTTATGGGGCGAGGTGGGGCGGGGGTGGGGTGGGGTTGGTGTCAGGCTGTTCACTGGCCTAGGCACTCTGAGACGGCACACTGCAGCCCATCACTGAGTTCCTTTAATAAAAACAAAAGTAAAGGCTGCAGCTATTCTTCAAGTTCCTACCCCATCCCAGGGCCTTCTGTTCTTGTTGGAGGACCTGGTCTCTTATTTGACAGAGAACGTAGACACCTCTGGGCTTGCACACTCTCAAATCTCCGTTGTCAATGACCAAAGGACACCTTTAAGATCCGGGGCCAGGGGGTGCAGCTGCGGGGCACAGCCAGAGCAGGGGTTGTTTCACGGGGTGTCTGCCTCTTGGAGTCGGCGCCGCCCTCTCCTGGTGCTCAGTCCCCCTGAGTTCCCAGGCCTTCGGAGTTCCTCTGGTCCAGCTCAGGCTCCCTCCCAGTGCAGCCGTCTTTAGAGCTCCACTCTAAGTCAGGACAGTCCCTGCGTTACCAACCCCACGCCAGCCCCGATTCCGCCTGTGTGTAATTGTGCAGTGTGCAGAACTCTTCATAGCTATACTTGCTCATAGTTTTAACCATCCTTAACCTCCTGACCTCGAGTCCTGGAGGTCCCAGACCACGCCCTCTCCAAAGCTAACCTCCTCCTATGCTGCAGTTCCTACTTCAGGCAGCCTCATTGCTGACCTTCCTCTCAAATATCCTCTTTGTCCTTTTATCTTTACCTTATGCATGTATTTATTTCTCTCTGATCATAATCTTATTCCGGTGTACGCCATCTTTTAGAGCACCTTCGCTTTCCTTAAATGGATCCGCCGTTATCAGTGGTCTCTCCCTGGGTCCTCCCACTACCCAGCATTTTGAAAGAGGTCTCTACCGTCTGAGCTCACATCTGCTGTTCCTCTCCATCTCTCAGGCTTCTGCGTCTGCCTTCCGCCTTCACCATTCTACTGAAGCTGCTGATGGCGTCACCACTCACAGGCCAGTTGCCAGTTTCAGTGGCCTCATCCCAGTCCTTAACCTGTCTGAAATCACTGCAGCATTTGACGCTTGTTGGATTCCAAGATACGCTCTTCCTAGATTCTTTCCTTTTTTGCCTCTGACTGGGGCCTCTTTCTATTTCCATCCTTAAGCGTCAGTGTCCGTGGGATTCTAGCCTGAGCTCGAATACTCTCTTCACATGGTCTCTTTCATCCCCGTGATTTCATTTACCACTTATAAGCTGAGCACTTCCAGATCTAAACCTTGGGAGCCAAACTTCTGCTGAGACATTTGCCAGTGGAATGTCCTATAGGTCCCTGTTCTTTCTCCTGCAAAACCTACTCCTCTCCATTTTCTTGTTTGCCCAACTGCGACCACGTGTGTCAGTCACTGAGGACCTGCCTCAGTGTCTCTGAGGTCCTTCCCTTTCACTCCTTTAATATACAATATGGCCCCAGTCCTGGTCATCTCTCTCCTTGACAACTGTGGTAGTCTCCTGACTCTCGGCTTCTAGGCTGTGCCTAGTCCAATTCATTCTTTATCTGCTTCCAGAAGCATCTTTCTAAATAGATATGGTCATGGCACATGTCTTCTTATGGGTTTTGCCAGAGATGAACCCTGAGAGAAGGGGCTCTGGTGTAGTTGATATATTTGGTTCTGGTGTAGTTGATTTATTTGGCTCTAGTGTAGTTGATTTATCTGGGAGGTGATCCTGAATGACAATACTGTGGGAGTAGGGAAGTGAGATGGGGAAGGGAAGCCAGCCAGTAAAGGTGTGTTATCAAGCCAGGGACCAGTGTGGGTAACTGGAGCTGCTGGGGAGCTGGTAGAGTCATTGTGGAATGTATGCCTCAGATTCATCCTGCCTGAGGGGTGAGGGAGCTGGGGTATTTATGCTCCAACTCTCATCCGGCATTGGTAGGGATCGGGGTGTGTGTGTGTGTCAGTTCTGCAGTGGTTCATGGCCCTCCTGCAGTGTTTGGAGGCAGGGAGCCAGTGGAGCCCTCAGTGACGGAAGTCAGGCCAGCTATTAAATTGGTAAGGACCCGGGGGCTATAGGAGGGGCACAGATAATGTCATCGCCCTCCTGCTTAAAAACTTCCACAGGTCACCACTACCCACAGCCTGTTTCCAGCCCCCTCCCTGCAAACCTTTCCCTCCATGCACGTGGGGGTCTTGGCCTTTTCCTGAAGAAGACAAACACTCTCACGCCTCCAGGCCTTGGCTCGTGTGCTTTTCGCCTCCACACCTCCCTTCGCTTTCATATTAATCGATAGCACTGGTAGCTGGTACCTGGCCCCTGCTACAAGAAGGGTCATTGACCATATGTTAGTTTATTTAATGTAACCCTTACAACAACCCTATAAGTTGACTTTAAAAAAAATGATTCTCTCGATTCCATAAGTAAGGACACTGAGGCTCAGAGAAGTTAACTAATATACCTCAGGCATAAAGCTAGCAGGTGCTAGGGCCATATTTTGACATTCAGGTTGCTCGGTGCCAAGCCTGGGTTGTGGGCTGACCACTAAGATGAAATGTCTCGTGCTTCCAGACTCAGCTCAGCGTCCTCACTCCTTCTGACCCAAGTTGTGGTCACCAGGTTAGTGTAGATTCTGGTTTGGTGCCAGTGCTGAGCCTGGAGCTACCCAGCAAACGTCTCAGAGCACACAGAGGCCAGTCGTTGCCTGCCTGAGGCCTGTGGACTCTGATAGTTTTCCAAGAAAGAGTGCAATGCAGGTGGGGCTGGCTGCTCTTGGAGAAAGTGCCTCCAGTGTTCGGGGAGTTGGGTGAGTGGGGTCCCAGTGAGTCAGCAGGGCGGAGCAGTGGAGCTCACGAGGCCAGTCAGATTCAGATTTGGCCTGTGGGGGCGAGCTCAACATAAGAAAGATGGTGCCTGCCTGCCTGCTGCACAAGAGGAAGAGGACCTCACACAGGGAAAATGCCTACTCTCCTCAATTCCATGCCTCGAAGCCACACATCTCAGTCTGTCCCCTGAAGGCCTCTGATATCCCCCGAGTCACCGTCCCTCTGCCGGAACCCAGGGTGAGTGCCCACAAGTGAGTGAGTCTGTGTGTGGGCCCTTTAAGGGGATGTGTGGGTTTCCTGCAGCCTTTCATTCCCCCCTCCCCCCCCCCACACACACAATTGGAATTGCCACTGTTTTTCACAGCCAGATTTTTTTTTTTTTTTAGCTGAGCCATCCTGCCACCTGTTGGCAGCTCAGCGGCANTTTTTTTAGCTGAGCCATCCTGCCACCTGTTGGCAGCTCAGCGGCAACTCAGCTCGGGCTGGACTCAAACCGCTGTTGCTCAGAGCTCAAACCCTTGAGCGAGCTCTTAACCAACTGAGCCACTCGGCCAGCCCGCAGCCAGATGTTTTTGATGTGGTCGTGAGAGGAGGCAAACACATACTGTTATCCACAGTGATCAAACCATTTTACAATTCCACCAACAATGCACAAGGGTTTCAATTTTCCACATCCTTGTCAACAATTGGTATTTTCTGGGTTTTTTTGATGGGTGTTTTGATTTGCATTTCTGTGATGATTGGTGATGTTGACCATCTTTTCATATGCTTTTTGGCCATTTGTGTATCATCTTTTGGAGAAATGTCTATTCAAGCCTTTGCCCATTTTAAAATTGGGGTATAAGATTTTTGTTGTTGAGTTGTAGGAGCTCTTTATATAGCCTGGATATGAATCCCTTGTCAGATATAAGATTTGCAAATGTTTTATGCCATTCCTTAGGTTGCCTTTTCACTCTGTTGATTTTAATGCACAAAAGTTTATAAGTTTGATGTAGTCCCAGTTGTATTGGGTTGTCAGAAAAGTCATGATGCACTTTTGCAATGAAAAACATAGAAAAAAATACGTCATGACTTTTCCAACAGCCCAATATTTTTGCTTTTATTACCTATGTGGGCATGCTTGAGTCATGCTAATCAATTGCTTGAGGCCACAGAAAGACAATAAGAAGTGTTAGTGGACATCTCTCTCTCTCTCTCTCTCTCTCTCTCTCTCTCTTTCTCTGGAACCCTGCCATCTTTGTTTCTTAAGAGGCTATTGAATTGACAGAGCCAAAGGGGCTTGCTAGGTTTTAGTGTGGGTTATCCATCCTAAATTGGGAGAGAAAAATCTTTTTACTGTGAAGAAATTTCCACCCAGGTTTGCTATAATAGATCAGCTTACAGAGTGTTGAGAAAAGGACACTTTTCCTCCTTAATAAAAATAGAAGTAACTGCATGTGCAAACTTATAAAAACCTGGCTACACAATCAGAGTACTGAACCTGCTAATAAATATATCCTAAGAAAGCAAAGACCAAAGCATACATATTTTGCTGCTAAAAATTAACTTTCTCATTTAGTTTTTGGCAGTCAGGAATAATGAGAAAGAGCAGCAGGGCCATAGAAAAGGCAGCGAACAGGGAGACGGCCTTCCCCTTCTTTCTTCATCCTAGTCCTGGGTGTTTGTTTGTCTAGTGCTCAGGTGCACTGAGTTGAGACCACCAAGTGCATGTGGGCAGGTTGGTGCCAGAAACCAAGGGTGACTGACAGAGGACGGGGCACCCAAGCTTCTGCCCGTCTGCTGACTGCAGGGCAAAGTATTTTATTGTGAAAGAAGAGCATGGCTCCCTCACCCCTCAATCTCCCACAAGCCATTTGCAGAAAAGATGGAACTAAGAACAATTTCTTTACAATGTGCTTGGATTTTTCTAGGGCTGCAAAAATTAATGACTAATGAAGGCTACATGAATACCTTTTAGTTTGATGATAGCTATGGATTTTGGCTCTTTATTTACTTATTTTACCTCTTGAAAAACATTTCCACTGTCTACTTTCTTCGTCTCTCTTCTCTTCACTTTCATAAAAGACAGCCTTTTCCTTCTGACTTTGAAATTTCCTGCATAAACAACATAACACCTTTTATACCTGAGCCCACCTAAGGAACACAGCACAAGGACTTGGGACTTCTTGAAAGCCCCCGTCAGCTATTCTGAAAGATGTTACTACTATTGTTTTATTTGCATGATCCTTATTTAATTATATCATGTAGTATCATCTTTAAGATTATTGGAGTTTAAAAGAGATATCTATAGCTGAGTGAGTGACAATTACTGAAAATTTTACTATATATCTGCGTTTATGTTTAGAAAAATGTGTGAAAGCATGTGATTTTTTTTTACTTCTTTATACTGTTTTTTCTTCCTGTGGTAAAATATACATAGCACAACATTTACCATTTTAACCAGTTTATGCAGACAGTTCAGTGGCATTAAGTACATTCACATGGCTGTGCAACCATCCCCACCATTTATCTCCAGAAGTTTATCATCCTCAAACTGAAGCTCTGTACCCACTAGACGGTAACTCCTTATTCCCTCTTTACACTTCTTTGAGTATGATTTTTATAATAAAACTTATGTTTTGAAAAAGAGGATACATTTACCTTGATCCTTAAATAATGTTTGCTCATTCTGCTGTGCTTTCAAGATTATTTTTTCTGTGACGTTTTTCCCTCCAAAAGTTCTGTCCGAGTATCTTACAAGTGAGTCAGCCAAATGAGACACAATTGAAATGCTAATTTTATGAGGTTTCCAGGTCCTCCTCTATAAAGATTCTGAGAAAGCTATTAAGAATTTATCTGGAGTTACTTCCAGTGATCTTATTAAAGTGGAGGGTGTTGACCACAGCTATGTCCACTGTCTGGACTATATCCTTGCATGACGCTGTTGTCTTTTCATTTTCTTGTACAGTAATGCCTTGGTTTGCGAGCATAATTCGTTCCGGAAACAAACCACTCGTATTGCAAGACATCGCTCGTTTACCAAGTTAAAATGTATTAGATATGTTTGCTCATCTTGCAGAACACTCGCAAAACAAGTTACTTGCGATCCAAGGTTTTACTGTATTTGTACCATTTTGTAAGGCCCACTGTTTGCTCTGCACTGTTTCAGGCACTGTGGGAAATAGAAAACTCGGACATGTGATTATGGCTTGGAACAATAATGCTGTTCCTGGGGAAAAATGCACTAGAAGGAGGATATTCCAATCTCCCACTTAGAGCTGGCTACAAAAAACACGGTGATTTCCAGTCTAAAATCTATCTGCCACTTATGAACATACACTATGAACATTAATATATTCAAATATGAAAACAGAACCAAACTCTAGAAATATATTAGAATAATAATAATGATGATGATATTAACGCCTAACAGTCATTAGGCATTTACCAAGTGCCAAATACCACACTAGGCACTTGACTCACATTATCTCATTTAAGCCTTACAAACACCCTACAATTAGTTACTGTTATTATCCCTAGTTTTCAGTGGAAACAGCTGGTACACAAAGAGATTAAGGGCATGGGACTAGGAAGTGGTGAAATAGGGTTCCCAGCCCAGATCTGCCTGATTCCAGGGTTCAAGCTTGACATTCGTCATTGTTGTTAGGACAACGATTGGCGTACCATTACATCATTCAAGATGTCTAGGCAGGAAATAAAAGAGTTGCTTTTGCACTGTTAGATTTAATTTTTCATTGAAGCGAAACTGAAAAGGGCGTGATTTATTAAAAGACCATTTAAGGGTTTTATAATGCTTGCTCTCTCCTACCAAGTCCCTCACTGGTATGCATGCCAGGGTTCTTTTTTTAAAAAAATTTGTCTTCTTAGGCTGCCTCTAGATTCTTTCATGTGTACCTTGTCTGTGGAAACCACCACGCCAAGCTCAGTGGTTGGCCAGAGGCCCACTTCCGCCATTCTTCATGTCAGGCCGAGCACTTATTCCAGAGGAAATTCAGTGATGCTTGAAGAGCCTGCTTGAGTGTTTGGTAAAATATACACGGTCCAGTTTTTTATTTTCTAAAAATGTTTTAAAAGGAGATGCTATCAATCCACTGATGTAAATGGTTAGTTTTTTAAAGAAACTATTGCTCACTCTTGAGCAATGAGGAGGGAAGTGAGTTATTTCGTGGATCCTCAAGTGTGGCTGTTATACCTGGGAAGGCAGTTCTCCCCAGAGAGACCAGGGGTGTGCTCTTAACGCAAGGAGGCAGCGGGCAGAACCTGGTGACAATGGATTCATCTTTTCCCAGCCAGCCGGCCGCCAACTCTGACGTGTGTGTCTCATTCATTTTTTCACTCACTCACTCACTCACTCACTCACTCACTCACTTACTTTTTCATCAGTAAGTCCCTTCCTTGAGTGAGGCACACCAAACTGTGTTGGCTCAAAAGTTAATCCACAGGGCCTGCCCTCGCCGGGCTTACTGTCTAGAGAGGGAAAGAGACACATGCATGGGGAAAGCGTAACGCCAATGAAGACAGAGCCCAGCCCTGGCTTGGGGAGTCTAGAAATGAGGAGGTGACATCTGAGTTGTGTCTTAAAGGATGAATAGGACGTTTCCAGACATGTGGTGGGGGAGGGAGGTCGTGCTGGGTAGAGACAGCATCTACCAGGGCACAAAGCTTGCCGAGCCAGCTCGCTTCGGCCTCCTCTAAGGTGCAGGTGTCAAAACAAGAAATCCTCCGGGGAGCAAGAGGAAAGTGCCTCGGTTTCTTGTTTTTATTTTGTACCATCTAAATAAAATCTTTGTATTTTTTTAAAGCTCGCCACCACCTTGAATATCTGGCTAAAACCTTCCTTTGTGTTAGACGATAGACACAAAGATGAATGTTGTCAAAGTGGCATAAACGCTGGCCTTGTAGAAATAGTTTATCAACTAACTAAACACACGGACGAACTGTGTGCAAAAATCCTGGCTCCTTAGCTCTTGACTGCATGCGGCGTGGTACGAAGTGTTTTGTTTTCATTGCTCTTCTTGTGGCTAATGCATATGAAGCCAGCAAAAATTTTATCTGACGTTTTAAGCCCCGCAAAGAAGATTGCTGTTTTTCTTCGTTCTTTTCACCAATATTGAGATGCTCCCAAAGATATCCAGTGTTAAGCAATTTGCATTCAGCTCGTTGTTCCCAAATCTGGCTTCCTTCTATTGGAAAATAGCAGTGAAACAAAAGCACATCCACTTAGTTTTAAATATGCCTCCAGTGGGAAATAGTGACTGCCAGGCAGGCGGAGGGTCACTCAGGCAAAAAGCCACAGTTACGGCACACGAGGATTATCAAAATTTGAGTAATTGTGAAACTATGGGATGGGTCTACTTGCTCCATCTGTATATTATATTGGCAACTAGAAGACCTTAGTGTAAAAAATATCCAAGATCTGCTTGTGAGAAACAAATAAGAAGGGAATTAGAGTGAACTAGGGCACCTATAATGCATTTTTTGAGGTTGAAACTGCAGCCTGATCTCTTCCAGGAAGCCACTGGTAAATCTTGAAGGAAACAAAAGGGGCCAGGAATGATGTGTGGGCAGGTGGGGCTGTGTCGTGCTGGTGAGGAAGCCAGGTGAGGTTACCTGAATGCCCTTGAAGGTCCTTGAGGTTCACCTTACAGCTTCCTCCAGAGGACTGGGAGAACCCTACTTATCACCCTCTAGGGCCTTTTAGGAACTAATGAGGAACTCGTGGCTTTAAGATGAAATAAAATAGTGATAGTAATAGTTGGTGGAGTGATTTGATTTCTAGCAAACATGATATAAAGAGAAAATTGTGCCTGTGTGGGGAGAGCTAACAAGCTCCTTAGCTAGAGAGAAGGGCATGGTTGACTCACTGGATGAGGAACTGGGTGGTAGAGAACGGGGTGTTCTCTGGTTACTGATGGCTATGAGATGTTGGCAGAGCACAACGCATGTCTCTGGCTATTAGGTGGGTGGGGGGAGAATTCTAGTCTGCTGGGACCGTTAATATTCTAGTGACCTATTGGTAACAAGAATAGAAAGTATGGGTAGGTTTACAGTTTATTATAGTAAGCACTTCTAATTAACAAATCAGAAAAAAATGAATGAATGAATGAATGAATGGGTAAATAATGTGAGTTCTTGACCAAGGCATAGTCATGATTTTTAGGTAAAAGAATTTCTCAGTTCTGATGACTTTAATAATGATAATCAGCCACACATTTAAACGTAACATTAAGGGCTTATGAACCCAAATTTCTTCCATTAGAAAGCAATGCACAAGAAATTGAAGAGTTGATTTCATTTTCCTAAAAATGACCATTATGAGTAAGGAGCTGATCCCCAGTGTGTGTGCTGGGGACTCAGAGAAAGTCTGATGGCCATTTAGTTAAAGAGGTATGGATGGCCGTAACCTAGTGAATGTAAAAATAATAAATTATTTATTTTTTGAATGAATGAAAATGTACTTGGTACAAAACCCAAGAGGTATAAAGGCTGACAGAATACAAATGAATTCTTCCTCATGAATTTGTCCCTCAGCCGCTCAGTTCCTCTTCCCTGAGGTCACCAGTTCTGTGGAGCACTGTGTGAGCGTATGGGTGGATATCATACTTGATGCATCAAGCTCTTTTCTCTTAGCAACAGATCTTGTATGTTCAATTCATAAAAATAATAAATATTCACCTAATTCATTTCAATATCTGCATAGCATTCTCTATTGCATTTATATACCATATTTTATTTAACCAGTCCACTTTTAAGGGATATTGAGGTTGTTTTCACTCTTTCAGTAATTCTGAATTATATTGTGGTGGATATTCTGGTCCACATATAAGTAGACTCTAGCTTTTTTCTTACTTTCATTTGTCTGTTAGGTTTTTGCTCATCCTATTATTTTTAACATTTTCCCAAATGTTTTGCTTTGGGCCTGTCTCTTGTAGACTCAAGGAGTGATTGTAACATTTCCAGCAATTGCTATAATTTCCATTTTATATACAAAGACACCTGTCGCTTAGTATATTACATGAAAAGCTTCTGAGCTAGTTTCAGAGATAGGAAGTTACCTGGTGGTTGATACATGAATAGTGTGGAATAATGCAATTTGAGTGGATTATAAATTAAGGGCAATGTTAGGCTTGGCCCCCTTAGACTTGTAGTCTACTGAACGCCAAAATAACATGGCGCCTGGCTGTCTACAAAAACCAAATGGTGGACGTGTTGATAGGTATGGTGTTAATCCAGCTCTAATCTGGGTTTATCAACCATGGAGATCTATTTCCAAAATATTTAGGGCAAATACAAATCAAAATGAATTTTTGTCAACTGCAATTTTTGTTTAGTTTTGAAACGTTTATTGATTTTTATTAAGTATCATGAAACCCATACAAGTATCTTATAAGTAGACGTTTCAGGAAGTTTTATGCCCTTTTTATAAACCTTTAATAATCAAACAAACAAATAAATAGGGAAATAATGAGGTGTATTTTGCACGGTGTATATAGACTCTTGGGCATTATCACCTCACTCTAGATGTGATTTTTGTTGTTCCAAGAGACAGGAAACTCAACCCATAAAAAGGAATTAAGTGGCTCATATCAGAGAACAGCCCAATAGTAGGCATAGCTTTAGACGCAGGTTGATCTAGGACTCATACGCGTATGTCGTAATTAGTATCTAAGTCTTGGTCCTCTTTCTTTAGGTTGGCTCCATTTTCAGACAACCCCTTCCCTCATTGTCTCAAAATGGTCGAGAGAAGGCAGTTCCTGGAATTTCCCTTGCAGAGACTGATCACTAGAAACAGTGTTTGTATCCCTAGCCCTGAGACAATAGTTTTGGAATTTTTTCTTACTTGACAAGCTTACGTAAGTCCATCTTGGAACCATCACTGATTTGCTTAGGCCTGAGGCAATGCCCCACCCCTAATAACCAAAGGCAGAGCCCACTTTCCATGAACTATGTAAGCTGGGGGTGTGGGGGAGAGGTGTACATGTAACAGAACTAGAGACTGGAGGCAGGGAAGAAGTTGAAAACATCTCTACAGTCCCCGTGGCCCTAACAGGAGGAAAACAAGCAGGCTGCGCCTTCTGGTACCCCCCTACCACAAACCCCCTGGGAGCCTCACAGGTCTTAGACTTCTCCCAGTTACTTGTTGATCTAATCTTTACTTCTTTAATTCTTGATCTCCTCTCTGCATCTTACCTTATATGGCTGTTCACTTTTCTCCATTTCCACCCAAACACAGAACATCACCCTTTTCCCTCAATTAGCTTTAAAGTGCTCTAACACGAGGCAGTGTATGTGGCAGTTTTTAACTGAAGGCTGGCATAAGAGTGAATTACTTAGTAGCAAATTTCAGCACACAATTTAAATTTAATATTATCCCATTTAATAGAACCGCTTTATAGATGTAGTTTGCATACCATAAAATTCACCCTTATAAAATGTACAATTCAGTGGCTTTTAGTATATTCACAGAGTTGTTCGACCATCACTACTGTCTAATTACATACCATTTTCATCATCCCAGAAAGAAACCCTGTGCCCATTAGCATTCCTCTCCGTTTCCCCTTCCTCCCATCCCCTTGGCAACCAATAATTTGCTTTCTGTCTCTATGGATTTGCCTATTCTGGACATTTCCTATAAATGGAATCATATAATATGTGGCCTTTCGTGTCTGGCTTCTTTTACTTAGTATAACGTTTTCAAGGTTCATCCATGTGGTAGCAAGTGTCAACTTCATCCCTTTTATGGCTGAATAATATTTCGTTGTATGGCTTAGGCCCCATTTTGTTTACCCATTGATCAGTTGATAGACGTTTGTATAGTTTCCACTTCTGGGCTACTATGAATGATGCTGCTGTGAACACTGGCGATATTATTAGACTGTTCTAAAAACTGTCTTCGCCACACCTGCTGCGGGGACTTTCTCACTGGCCCTGTCTGCTCTCTGCACCCCAGCCTCCTGTACGTATGCAACTGTAATGATGGCAGAGATGATGTTATCAGCAGAGATGACAAAGACTGCAGGAGAGCAGCTTTGGGACAATCAGCTGGAGTTTGCTGTGGGATGTGTTCAGTTTGGGGTGTCTGTTAGACATCTAAGCCAAAAAGAGAGGTGGATATATAGGTCTGGGAAGAGGTTGGGGCTGGGGATTGGAATGTGGGGGACATCAGGAAATGGATGCTATTCAGAGCCATGAACCTGGATGAGACCACCAACTGGGTGAAGAAGAGTAGATGGAAAGGAGGAGAGGACCCAGGATTGAGCCCTGGGTGCGCCATCCTTAAGAGGCCTGGAGAAGGGGAGGAACTGGAAAGGTGACTGAGAGGGAGCTATGGGTGAGGTGGGAGGAGCCAGAGGGGGTGGGGGTAGGGATCCTGGGAGCCAAGTGAAGAACACTCTGAGTCACCGAGGGAAGGGTGACCAGCCATGCCAAAATGTGATTGCCTGGCACCTAGTGAGAGCCCCATAAATATTAGCCTGCTCTTGTTTTTATTAATATCAGTGTTGGGAGGAGGGAGAGAACAGAGAGTGTGGCAACTAAGAGCTGAAACTTCATGCATCCCAACATAAAAAGCCCACATCTGAAATGGAAAAATCAAGAATGGCAGAAATATCAGCGTTCAGCACATGTAGAAAAATGGAGGTAAATACCTTGAAAAGTTCAAAATGGTTGCCCCAGATGAGAAGGACACAGGTGGGGAGTAGCAGAGTGGGACTGAGGATTTAAAAAAAACAAGACTTTTGATATTATTTGATTTTTAAACTATTGTATGTGTATTTCTTTGATAAAGGAAATTTAAAGGATGCAAAAAGAGGACTTTCGTGTGCACCTGTGCATGTGCACCACACACACACACACATGCACACACGCACGCATGCACACACACACATACACACACGCATACACACACATGCACACACGCACACACACACACACATGCACGCACACACACACACACACACACACCCCTACCCCTACCCAAGCTGATTTCTGACCCGGGGTTTGTGGGGTGATCTCAACTGTGGCTGTGGAGCCTGCAGGGGGTGTAATGTGCCTCCCACCAGAGGCCCCCTTGTTTAATGACATCCTACCTGCCCTGCTAGGATGTGTTACTCTTTATTCACTCAGCTCATTTCTGGTTCAGTGAGAAAACTCACAGCCTGGGGGTTGGAGGGGGGACGTGGTGGTGGGGAAGGCAGGAATAACACAGGCCATGGGGGAGGAGGAGAGCCCGGAAAGGAAGTAATTAGGAATCTCTTCTGTCTCCCAGGGTCTACTTCCTCTCCTTGCTTCCTTCTGCCTAGAAACAGTAGAAAATGGGGGTGACAACTTCCCACCCTTATCCCTGTCACACTGTAATCTCTCCAGCGTATCACTCCCTGCATCTCCCAGGCTCGTGACAGATGGCTTGGCCTTTCTACTTTGGAAAATGAGAGTTCTCAGACAACCAACAGAAATGCACGTAGAAAATGATGGAAATTATTGGGTATCAGGAGAGACGATGACCTAAGCGAGAAGATGGGGGAGGAATATCGTTAGGGTGGAAGTGGGCTAAGATTCTATAATGACATGATATGTAGCTATTTGCTGATTTTCTGTGGCTTCTGCTCCAAATAAGAGGTTTGGGCTCTCATAAGGTGAAATGTGCAGTATAAATCCAGTGTTCATCACAGGAACTTTGTGGGGATGGGGGGGGTGGAGCGGGAGGGGTCCAGAGGTCCCACTGGCATGATAGAGGGAGGCTGGGAACAGTGGCACCCAAACCAGAAAGAAGCAGAAAGAAAACAGAAAGAGGATTGTTATGGGCTGAATGTTTGTGTCCCCTGCAATCCGTATGTTGAAACCTAATCCCCAGTGGGATGGTGTTAGGAGGCGGAGCCTTTGTAAGGTGATTAGGTCATGAGGGTGGAGCCCTCATGTATGGGATTAGTGCCCTTATAAGAAGAGGCCAGAGAGCTCCTTTCCACCAGGCAAGGACACAGGGAGAAGTCAGCCGTCTGCAGCCTGGAAGAGAGATCTTATCAGAACCTGACCTTGCCAGCACCCTGACTTTTGACCTCCAGCCTCCAGAGCTGTTGTTGAACTCCACTAAATATCTCTTCCCCCTGTGGGGCTGGGGAGGCTGTAGCTGCCCACCCCGCTACCCCACCTCTCCCTGCCTCTCATTCCTAAGTAAAAAAATCTTAAACTACACACACACACACATGCACGTAAGTTTCAGGAGGGCAGGCCTTCTTCTGTTTGGTTTGCTGCTGTATTGCTAACACGCAGAACAGTTCCCTGCTTGCCTCCTGCACTCAATATATAATGAATGAATGAGTATGTTGAGACATCTCACTTCTTAGGCAATGAATCGGTCAGGACAAACAGAACCTACTGTAAATATTTCAAGGAAGAAGAGATTTAATACGATGAATTGGAGACTTGTGAAAACCAGTGGAAGGCTGAGGGTGCAAAGGTGAAAGAAAGCCGTCACTAGCCTTCAGGCCCGCCACTAGCGTACAGAGAAACAGGAAGTTTCAGACCCTGGAGGTCCCATTGCCAATGTCACTTTTGCCTGCTCCTGAAGGGGGAGCAATAGGATGGCTTGTATCTTTTCCAAATGTCACTTGAGCTCCTCTCATTGGCACAATCTAACCTGGAATTCTCCTAGTTGGTGTACTGGGAAATGTGGTCCTCAGACTTCCAGCCCCTGCAATGAAGGGGGAGTGATCAAGAGTAGAAGATGGGGCCGATGGGGGTTTACTACTCACGGCAGCAGTTCTCCAATTGTAGCATACTTAAGAATCAACGTGGAAGGCTTATTACAACACCGATGTCCGGGCTCCACCCCCAGCATGTCTGATTTAGCTGGTCTGGGGTGGAGCCCAGGAATTTACTTTTCTAACAAGTCCCTAGAGGGTGCTAATGTTGCTGGTTGGGGGACCGCCCTTCAAGAACTACCAGCCTATGAACTGGTTTGTTGAAATTTTCTCAGACTAATGTGGCCTCATGAAGCTGTTCCTGTTCATTGTTCTAGATATATATCACTGTAGTCTAAATTTGTGTGGGGCTCATTACCTACTTCTGGCTAAAATACTTTAATTATATTATCAGTGGGTCCTCTATTTATACAATATAAGTTACTGTCTGCAAATGCTGTCATAAAATGATTAGACTTAAGATTGGGCAGAATCCTTCAGAATAAACTGATCTAATACCCGAATTCTGAAGGTGAAGAAATCAAAGTCCAGTGTTAGATTTAACAGATCTGCACAATTGTGATTTCCAAATTGGGGTTTACCGTCAACAGCCCTTGAAGAATGGTCTATGAGCTAAACAATTACAATAACATGTGTTCATATAACAGTCGTTACTATTCTTTTGTTTGTCATATAATTAACTTTTTTTTTCTTAAGATGAAAAGAAACGAGGAGAGTACAGCATGGCTGGTGTGTAGGCAGACAAATGAAGTACTGGGTCAAGTCATGGAAGATCTTGGCAGCCGTACACAAGGAGTTGGCGAGTCCTTTTGGGGGCAATAAGAAACCATCGAATCGTTTGAGCAAGAGAATGACATGGCAAGACATATGGTTTAAAATCATTATTTGGGAGCAAAATCCTGAGTAGATTAAAACAAACCCTGGTTCTTAGAGACAGATTAGTTAGGATGGAACAGCAAGAGTCTGGAACTGATTTTTCAAGCTGGACTTTAGGGATGTATTCTCAGGGCCCACGTGTTCTATACAAATGCTTTAATTTTGTATCCTTATTTGAAAGATAACCCAAGAATATATTTTATCACTTATGAAGGCAAAACTCTTTTATGAAGACAGTA
>NW_017731917.1:722354-726656 GCF_001890085.2 Hipposideros armiger | reverse complement strand
CTTATGAAGGCAAAACTCTTTTATGAAGACAGTACTCAATAGAGAGATTTTTCACAAGATTGAACTTAAGCTTCTTAAGTCAGCATTTCTTAGTCGGTAGACATACTGTTTAAGAATTCAAGATTAACTTTATTTTTTTCCCGTGAAAAGAGATAACAGTGATCTAGACAAGGTAATGAAATTGGGGCAGCCTAAGAGACATATGAGTCCGAGTCACCAGGATCTCCAACTGCATTTTAGGAGGAAGAGGAAATGAAAAATTAAAAAGATATTGGGGTCTTTGAGCTAGTACATCAGAGGATGATAAAATGATGGAATAAAGTAAAAAACCTAGGGCAAGGGACAGGTGTATGTGAGGCAGGGGTAGGGAGACAAAGCATTCATGGTAAAAGAAAGCCTAAAAATTGGTCGTGACCGTAAGAGCCAACACCACTACCCACTCTGTGTTGGGAATTTTAGGAATTCATTATGTTCACAGTTTAGCCATTTTGTGGACAAAACCAAAAAAAATCACAATAGTATTTTTGAGTTATTCAGGCTTAAGGTAGAACAAAAATGTTTTCTTTTAAAAATAAAAGCCATTTTCTGTTAGTAATTTTAAAAGGTGATCTGTTAGCGATTTATAAGATAAGAGGGGAATACAGACATATGGTAATAATTCATTGAAAATGAAAGCTTCTGAATTAACACACACACACACACACACACACACACACACACACACACGGAAAGAAAATGGGGCTGAAATTCCATCAAAGGCAGAAAATGTTCAATCTCTTTTCTCTTCTTGCTTTTTGTACCCTTTCGCCAGTTACACCCTTTTGGTGGAAGAATTTCTCCAAGAAAGAGATCAATATGCGGATGAGTGATTTCAAGGATTGGGGTCTGTCAGATTTTGTTGTCCCAAATAGTAGGAATGTTCTGCCTCAAATTATCAGAAGGTAATAATTATAAGCTCAGACTGATGGGGGCTGTGTCACTGTGCTAAGCCTCTCATGTAAATTACCTCATTTAGCCCATGAGGTAAGTGTTATTATTCAGCCTCATTTTATAGACGAGCAAAGAGGAAATGGAGGTTAAGTAACTTGCCCAAGGTTGCATAGCTAGAAGGCTGTTGGGTCAAATTTGAACCCAGGTCATCTGACTTTGGAGCCTGAGTTACTAACTGTTAAAATACACTGCCACCCTCACCCCCCCAAGGTGTGGAAACACCAGTGCCATGTATCTCATCTATACGAAGGTACGCCAAGAGGGAAAGGTTTTGTGAGTCCTGGATAAATTTGTCAATAACATAAAAAGAAAGACCACCTGAATATAGTGCTTGGGAGTTTAAACGTAAGTTGGGATTAGGTCTCAGGAAGCATATCCCTCTGGGTCAGGGAATCCTGAAATGGCAGTATCACCTGTTCACTTGTAGCCAAGAGGTAATAGAGAAGCATGTTTGTGATTTGGAATTGTAATCTTTTCCTTGCCATTTTAACTTCATTTGTGACATTAGGCATATTGTTTAGACTTTTTTTGTTTGGGGTCTTCTCTTTAGCGTAAGTGAAATATAGTAGTCCCCTTATCCAAGGGGCATATGTTCCAAGACCTCCAGTGGATACCTGAAACCGTGGATAGTACCGAACCCTATATATACTGTGTTTTTTCCTACACATGCATACCTATGATAAAGTTTAACTTATAAATTAAACATAGTAAGAGATGAACAATAACTAATAATAAAATAGAACAACTTTAACAACATCCTATAATAAAAATTATGTGAATGTGGTGTCTCTGTCAAAGTATCTTATTGTACTGTATTCACTCTTCTTGTGATGATGGGAGATGATACAGTGCCTATCTGATGAAATGAAGTGAGGTAGACACACAGGACAAAGGGATGACTCATAAGTCACACAGGACAGAGTGGGGATGGCATGAGATTTCACTATGCTGCTCAGAATGGTGCTCGATTTAAAACTTATGAATTGCTTATTTCTGAAACGTTCCCTTTAATAGTTTCGGGCCATGGTTGACCGCGGGTAACTGAAACTGCAGAAAGCTTACCGCAGATGGGGGGGGGGGCAGTGTAATTATGCTAACCTTACCCATAGAAGAATTGGGGGAGGGGATTTTAATCACTTAGTATAAATAATTCTGAAAACCCAGCTGCTAAGGAGTAATGTTCTATGCTGGCATAGAACTAAATATTGAATAGAGGATCATGCAGGTATCATTTAAAATTCAACAGTGATGGACTTGCTTTCAGTAGCTAAAAACGATAATTACTCAGTCGGCTAGATTTTGCAGTCATGATTTTTACTTTGAAAGCTTACCTACACTTTAACTTTAATTTAAACCCATCACTCCTAATTTTAATCTCCTAGAATTAGATGTGTTCCTGTCTTTGTTCTCACCCTTAGAAATGGACTTACTGGAAACAGTCTTGTTTTACCATAGATATTTTTAGACTTTATACATATTCTAGTTGCTTCGATCGTCACTGTGAAGCAACCTCTCCTAGGTTCCTTAATTACCTGTGATCATTCACTACATTTGTCTTTTGGGCTATAGCCGTTCAGAACAGAATGCAGTGTTCGACATTAAGTTTCAAGGGAGCTATTTTACATGAAAAGCAAAGCATCCAAATAATGACGTACATTCATTGCCACCAAAAACACGTAATAAGAGCTGTGTTGGGTGTTAGGGGCATAAAGATTAAGGATGTGGCCACTGGCTTCAAGGAGCTTAGTCTAATGGGCATCGTGCACCTAATTTTGAACCATTAAATGGGTGTCCCAAATCATCATCTGGGCAATCAACAATCATTTCACACCTTAGCATTGCACAGTGGCTTTCGAGCTTTTTAGGAGTAATCACAGGGAAAACAGGGCAAATGAAGACAGATACATGGACAGCTCAGGCATTGCTACACTGTTTTTACAGCTATCTGCGTAATGCTCAGTGATTATGGGTACTGGGAAGATAAGAGCGCAGTTTCAGAGGGGCTGACCAGAACACCATGGGTAAATTGGGCTAATTGGGGGACGCTTCCTGCAAGAAGAGGGTCTGCTGTGTTGCAGCAAAGGCTTATATTAATTTGGAGCCTATTATCTTTTGCTTGTCTTTTAGGGAAAAGTGCTTTCTAAATGTCTACCATTCAGAGTCTGGGGTTCAAAATCCATCTGCTTGAGGTAGGAAGTTTGGTGTTTTTAGCTTGCCTTTGTGTTTTTATTTTCTCATGCTTTTGAGACTGCATTTTCACACGTTATTTTACTTTCTTTTCACTTTCTTCAGAAGGTTGGCAATCTCTCTCAGTTTAACTCCTCTCTGCCTTTCATCTGTGCTGTTTCTTCCTTAAAGAGCATCATCAAGATGACCATGATGGCCAGAGCCCACGCTGGTCTCAGGCCTCCCTACCTTGGGACTGTGGGCCACACTGTACCTTTCGTGGCTTAGGGCCTCAGGTCGCGCTGTCAATTCACGAGCCCGTGTTCATCTGAGAGACGAGATTTGCTAAGATTTGTGTCCGCTTCACTGAAACAAATACCTGTCACCTCTGGTGGGCCTCTTCATCTGTCAAATAGGTGACACTATTCGAAGGTCATCTTGCATGCTGGACAGGGTATCTGTTCCAGGAGACCTGGGTGTTTACTGCTTCTCATTATTTTTAGCCCCCTTCTCACTGGAAGAATTGTTTTCTTTCTCTTATCTGTGTTTGTGGTTCTGGGCAGGGAGTGACGTTTGTCATAGAGATCAGTGGAACTGAGGCCACATGGTATTTCCTTGTGTCCCCTCTTCACCTGTATTCTGTCACTCGGAACACGGAGGCCTCTGGTTTTGACGGTTGCTTCCTTCAGTGTCTGTGGCTCAGTCTTCATTGGCAGGGGCTCGAAAAAACTTGCAAGCAGGACCTAGTGCACAGTAGGCATTCAACAGTGATTCGTTTTCTTCGTGTACTCCATGCAACCCTGTGAGTGACATTTCACCCTGCTGCCTGCTGTTCCCTCGAGAATCAGATTACCTAGCTGGGGTTCTCTGAGCACATCCTGGGCTTGATTGCTTCATCCTCTATGTGGGAGTGAGGAGGCTGCCTCCCTCACAGGTGGCTGCAAGGAATTATAAACTGATAGAGTGATGGCCTAGCAGACGGCTGAATGTCAAGGGCAATATAAATGCTTAATTTCATTTATTTAATAGTAGTTGGGTGGCCACGTGAATGTTGCTGTGGAAACCATAACTCTTGAATTCCCTGACACTTACCTATATTGTTGTTTTTAAATGAGGCTTTAAATGGAAATCCTGTGACTTTTATTT
>NW_017731917.1:719775-721239 GCF_001890085.2 Hipposideros armiger | reverse complement strand
CACTGCAGCCCCACTGCAGCCTAAGCCATCGCCAGCGACTCACAGCAGCCCAGCTCCAAGTCGAGCTGTTGTTCACCGTCTTAGATGTAGAGGATGCAGCGTCACTGGGCCATGTGGGATCCGAACCGGCGGCCCTGCTGCTCAGAGCTGCTGTGCTCCCAAGTGAACTCTTAACCTACGAGCCACTCGGCTGGCACCTCAGGTTTTTTTTAAATGACTCTCCTGTTCCCACCATCAACCAGCCAGTGCGTGTTGACACTCCTCCCAATGTTGGGGTTCACTTTGATGGACATGAAGATAGACCTTTTGGGATTCCAGCTGGACATGCCAGAGTTCCTAAAGTGGGCACTCAGGTCAGTCCCCTCTCTGGGCATTTTATTTCAGTGGGAAAAGGCAGTTAGATTATTGTGGCTGGATCTTTTCAAAATCAGACATATCACCTTCTCATTTCATTGCTAAAAAAGTTATTTCCGCTTTTTTTCCTTGTTCAGCTCACATTCTGAAAAATCATTCTTGAATCTTCCAGTTTTTTCCTTCTATTTGTTTAGTCTCCAAGCCTAGTTGACTGAGCACTGAGTTCTGAAATGAATCCCTCACTCCCTCTTGTACCTCTCCCATCACTTTTTAATAATAGCTTTATTTAGACATATTTTACATATAAAAAAATTCACCCTACGCAAGTGCAGTTTTCTTTTTTTGTAAATTTTTTGAGTGGTGCAGCCACACCCAAAAATCAGTTTCCGAACATTTTCATCTCTCCAATAAGATCCCTTGTGCCTGCAGTTAATCCCCGCTCCTACCCCTAGCCCCGGGCAACCGTTAATCTGCTTCCTGTACCTATAGATTTGCCTTTTCTGAATATTTCATGTAAATGATGTCATATAGCGCCTGGCCTCTCATGTCTGGTTTGTTCCCCTTAGCTTCATGTTCTTGAGGCCCATCCACACTGTATCAGGACTTCCTTCCTTATTATTACTAAATAACATTCCATTGCATAGATACGCCACATTTTGTCTATCCATCCACCAGTTGCTGGGCTTTTTAAGTTGTTTCCACTTTCTGGCTATTATGAATAATGCTGCCATGAACTTTTGTGTGCAAGTCTTTGTGTGGATATATGTTTTTATTTTTCTTGAGTAGATGCTTAGGAGTGGAATGGATGGGCGGTACAGTAATTTTATATTTGACTTTTTGAGAAATTGCCAAACTGTTTTCCAAAGTGATCACATCATTCTACATTCCCACCAGCAATATTTGAGGGTTCCCATTTCTCCACGTTCTCACCAATAGTTATTGTTTGTCCTTTTCATTACAGCTGTTCCAGTGGGTATGAAGTAGTATCTCACTGTGGTTTTTAATTTTCATTTCCATGATGACAAATGATGTTGAGCATTGTTTCATGTGCTTATTAGCTTCTCTGGTGAACTATCTGGTCACATCTTTTGTTTTTGGATTAGGTTGTTC
>NW_017731917.1:704264-718655 GCF_001890085.2 Hipposideros armiger | reverse complement strand
AATAATAATATTAATAATTAAATTTGTCTAAGAAAATACAGCATTAGAAACTCCCAGAGAGCTGTTTATACTCTCATTATTTTGACGTTAAATTCTAGCCTTTTTTTCCTGATGCATATATAATTTCTTTTTGGTGTCACTGAATTATCATCATACTGTACATACTTAAATGTTTTATACTTAACACTAATATATCATCAATGTCTTTCCATTATTTTCATAAAGCTATTATTTTATGAAAACATTTTTAGTGGCTGCATGACATTCCATGACCTGACGATACTGTAAGTTATTAAACCCACCCCCTATGACACACATGTAAGTTTCTTCCTTCTCTGTTATGAACAGTGATACACAGGATGCTGTGATTCCTTCAAAGCAGGCTATGTCCTGTAATATGTGGCAGCACAACCCCATTCTAGTCGCATCTGGTACCAAGTGTCAGTAGGCTGAGAACTCAAGGTTTGACCTTTCTCTGTTTTTAATAACTGATCTTTTCTCCCCCAACCTCAAAGCAAAATAAAAATACACCTCCCTCCCCCAAAGTATTACTCTAGCCACACAAATTTGGTTCACATCCTGTCTCTTTCAATACCTTTATCTTCTGAACTGTCAACTTTGGACAAAATCATGACTTGGAATTTAGCATGAAAGGAATTTATGGGAATAAAATGATCAAGGATTTAAATGAGAGTTCAAGAGTGGAAAGTCTTCCTCATTTGCAATGTAACAACCCTCCTCTTAAACTACAATAGCGACCAAGTCCACAAATTAACGTTACCAGCTTGCTGATGACTCTGGAAGTGCACATATGATCATATGGTCCCCAGAGCACCTAGTAGATCATATGCAAATATTGTTTGCATATTCATCAAGATACCACATGGACAGTGTAAGCTGCTTTAATTATCTTTTAAGGAGAAACACAGCCGCCTGTGGCACACGCACTCCACTGGCTCTGTTGGCAGCCAATATGGAAACTATTTCAAAAGAAAAATATTAAAGAGGAGTAGAATCTGGTATATTCTGCCCTCTGCTTAGCAATTAGAAGTTGCCAGCTTGATTTTTTATTTCCGATTTATACTTTTAGACTTAAAAACACAGTGACAATAATATATTTTAACTATAAAATTCATGAGCTACTCACTCCTGAGGTATAAATAATGAGATAGCTAAACTACATTTTATGAAAATATCAAAGTCTCATGAAGCATTTCCCAAAGAAGTTATGCTGGTTTAATTATTAAGCAACAAGGACGATGGAATAAAAATTTCATTCTCAGTCAGGTAATGGACCTTAACTTTTTTGCATTTTGTACTTAAGGATATAACAGGGAGATGCTATTTTGCACTCAGGGGTATCAGTGGAATCAATACATTGGTGTGTATACAAGCCAGTATGTAATTTTTTTATTCATAAAATGAGTGGTGTTTTTTTTTACCTAAATCTTGAAGTAATGCTGTTAATATTGTCAAATGTGAAGACATGAGAAATCTGTGATCTATCTATCTATCTATTTATCTATCTATCTATCTATCTATCTATCCATGAAGGCTTTGGTTACATCATTAGAATCCTTCAGTTTAATAGAAAATAAAATCATAACTAGTGTCTTTAAAGAGTAATTCTTTAGGTTGCTAACTCACAGAATAAAAACTCTTGAAACTACATGAATTCAAAAAAACCTAAGGTGAGCTTTGAAAAAGCCACAATTAAAACTAAATTAGGGAGTACTTTCTATACAACTGAATTTCCCAAAGAAAATAATTACAAACTGGATAACAACAACAAAAAACTGATTTAGAGGCACTGGAGAGGGTCCAAAAGCAGGCAGAGACTGGAGGGGATTCAAGGATGCAGCCCTTGAAAGACGGATTAGATGGGTTTTTCCAGTCTGCTGGGCATGGTGGCTGTAACTCAAGGAGAAGGCTGGCTTTATTGGTTTGAGGTAAGTACATGGTAGAGCTCAGGGCTATAGCTGGAAAGGAAGGAGGAAAATCCTGGAAAGGAGAGAGCCAAAGTGAGGCAGCCCCAAAATCAGCTTTAAATTCCCCTCAAATCCTTGGGTAGCGTTTTTGAATTCTGCATACATGGAAGAGTCCAGAGGAAAGCAGCATCTAGAAACTGAAAGAGTTACACAGAGATTTCAGCGGCTATCTCTGCAGGGGGGCAGAGCTTAGAGTTTAAGTCCCAAGTTAGAGGGGCTTGGCAAACATTTTAGGCTTTCAGTTGAAACCCGAGTGTCATACTTTAGGGGTAAAGAACAAGTCCCAGACCTAAGGGATTTTTTTCTTAGACCTAAGGGCAAAACCTAAATAGAGCTGCTCTAAAAAAGCACAAAGCCAAGCCTCTACAAGTTTAAGGTGATCCACCACTAACTTAACTGCCTGCTAGCACAAAATCAATCCTCTTCAAAGGAAGAGAATAGAATCTAGCATCTCTATGCTGTAACATCCACAGTATTCGGCATACAGTTAAAGTTTACTGGATCTGAAAGAAACAGGAAGATATGATTCAGAGTCAAGAAAAAAATCAGTTACTAGAAAGTGACCCCCAAATGAGCCAGACGTTGGAATTAGCAGAGAAGAAATTTAAAGCTGCAATTATAACTATATTCAAAGATTTAAAGGAAAACGAAGCAGAGAAATGGAAACTATATGTGTATGTAGGCATATACTGAAAAAAAGTACAGTATCTGAAATGAAGAATTCACTGGATAGACTTAACAGAGATTGGAGACAGCAGAAACAAGGGTGGTGAACTTAATAAAGGATCAACAGACGTTATCCAATCTGAAGAATAGAGGGAGAAAGCCTGAAATAATGAACAGGGCCTCAGTAACTTATGAAATGATATCACGTGGTATAATAATATACATGTAATTGGAGGAGAGGAAAGAGAGAATGGATCAGAAAAAAAAATTGGAATAAATAATGGCTGATATTTCTCCAAATTTGGTGAAAAACTTACAGATCAACTTACAGGTCCTAAAAATTCAGCAAACCCTAAGCAGAATAAACACAGATAAAACTACATCCAGGAACACCATAGTCAAATTGCTGAAAACCAATGGTAAAGAGAAAAATCTTCAAAGAATCCAGAGAAAAAGAACACATTACATAGTGGAGAATTTCTGTAAGAATTACTGCTGACGTTCAAGGAAGGCAATGAATGACATCTTTAAAGGGCTGAAAGAAAAATAACTGTCAACCAAGAATTCTACATCCAGTTAAACTATTCTTTAAACACAAAAGTGAAACAAAGGTGTTTTCAGATAAGCAGACACTGAAAGAATGTGTTGCCTTAGTGCAAGAAATGCTAAAGGAAGTTCTTCAGTCTGAAGGGAAATTAGCCAGTTGGAAAGTTGGCTCTATAGGACAAAAAAGGGAAGAGTCCCAGAAATGGTAAAACTGGGTAACTATAAAAACAGTATAGTTAAAAATTTCTAGAGTCACTAAAAGACAACATTGTTTAAAGTAAAACTGAAAAGATTGTACTGTGGGTTTTACAATGTGTGTATATATAAAATAGAACAAAATGGTAGCACAAAGGAGGGAGGTAAATGCAATTATACTCTTGAAAGTTTCTTACACTTTGGGTGAAGTGACACAATAACTATAGCCCATGATACGTTAAATATGGATATTATAATCATTAAAGCTAAAAGGCCAATAGAGGGACGAAAGCAGGATACTAAAAAATATTACAAAGCAGGCAGGAGAGACTGGAATGAAAAACAGTACAAATAGAAAACAGAGATACCAGCAACAACATGAAGCTTATGTTAAGTGAAACCTTATGTTAAGTGAAAAAAGTCAAACACTAAAGAATACATACTGCATGGATTTTATGAATGAAAACTTCAAGATCAGGCAAAACTAATCTATGGTGATAGAAATCAGAACAGCAGTTGTGTGTATGAAGGATGGGGATCCCTTAAGAAGAGGCAGGAGAGAACTTTTTTGGCGAGATGGAAATTTATACCTTCGTGGAGGTGGTGGATTACCTTGGAGTATAAGTTTATCAAAATTCATAAAATTGTACGCTTAAAATTTGTGCATTTCACTGTATGTAAATTTTACATCCATTTTATAAAAACCTCAAGTCAAACTCTTTTGCCGGGCCTCCGATTGTACGTTTTGATCAACAGAGGGCGCTCCGAGCTCACCAAACAAACTCTGGGGAACCCAGCTACTTGAGGATGCAAATCAGACCAGCTCTTCTAGTCTGCTCTGTCTCCAAGGTGTATCCCCCAGCAGCTCTCCCTGGACACCCCACCTTCCTCACCCGCGGCACGTCCATTTCACCTGGCCACACGCTGTTTTTCAGCTGATAAGCAGCGCGTAGCTAATGGCGATGCTGTTTGCCGCCGCACCTCCCCGGAATACAGAATGCTGCTGGGAGCTGGCATGGCCTGCCTGGAGGCGTACCTGCCCCCCTAAGGTCTTCTCTTGATATGATCGCTTTCAAATTGGAAGTAGGAGCGTAATGGAAACTTACACACTGTTCTAGACATTTTCATTTTGACCTTGTTACCTCGCTTTGGTGGTTGTGAAATATTCCCACGCAAGGGCTGCGGCGGGAGGGAGGGTGGGTGGATGGCAGCGCGAGAGAGGCACAGAAGGAATTTTCCCTGAGGAAGGCGGGGGTGGGGTGGGGGGGGCGTTGACCCAGGGTTCAGGATTATTGTTTTCCTGCCCCCTCCATATCTCAGAAGGAAGCTAGCGACTGGAAAGCCCCAAACGTCCTTTGCGCCCTCGTCTACCCCCAGGCCGGGTCTCCTGGGCGCGGAGATGCCATTACACCTCACGTGATCCCCGCCCTGGGCCGGTCCTTCCAGAGGCGTCTCGCGGGGTGTTAATTAAAGGTCACAACAAAACAGACCTGCCGGCTCACCAGAAGAAATGTCCTCCCGGGAAATGAAAAATGACACCCCGGAGCAGCCACGTGTGGAGCCCGGCATATGCCGGCTTCCTGCGCTCCTGGGCGCTGCGCTGGGGGCGGGAGGGGGGTCAGACAGGGGGCGATGACTGGTGCTCCCGGGACTCCGCGGGCCCAAGGCTCGGGAAGAGTAGGCAGGAGGGGTGCCTAGGGGACCGGCCCGGGCAAGGCGAGGTCAAGGCCAGGTCGTATACACCCCCTCCCCAGGCCCGTGCCGTCCGTGCTGCGCGTGTGCAGCGCGGCGAATCCCTCAGTTTCCCTAGCCCCACGGCGACCCGCTTGATCCCGGGCTCACCTGTCCCTGCGCTGGGCGGCTGGGCACCTCGCTCACTGGGGGTGGGCGGGTCGGGGAGGGGGCGGTCATCAGGCTTTGGTTGGGAGGGTGGCTCCCCAGCCGCCCGGGGGGTCCGTAGGGCCATTCCAGAGAAGGTTTGCAGGGCAGGTCTAGGAGAACAAAGGGCGGGGGGAGGACCCGGCATGTTTGCGGACTTGTTTGTGACTCAATCCCTTTTACCCGGCGTTTCAAAGGCAGAACTGCAAGCCTCGCCAGGAAGAGAAAGAACTTGGGGGCGGGGGAGGCGCGGGCTCATTTCTGTCCAGCCCAGAGGGCTCGGCGCGGCCCCTCGGCTCCAGGCGCGCGCAGCGGTTTCATTAGAGCCCTGGACGCGGGCCACTCGCCAGGAACTTCCCCGCAAGGAGCGAGATTTACGACCCCCCACCCCCCAGCAGGCTCTCGGCCTCGCAATGTCAGGCAGGAGCGCCGCAACCTAAAATGGAGCCCTGCCGGCGCGGCGGCGGCAGCCAGGCGGCGGGCTCCCGGGCGGCGGGGCCGCGGGTCTCCAAGCTCAGCGCTGCGCCCCGGCGCACACGCGCGCCCTGACCGCGGACTGCGCCGGCCAGCCGAGCCGCCCCTCTCTCAGCCCTCGCACAACTGTCAGGCAGAACCGTCCGGCGGATATTGGCTCCGGCGACACAGCGAGGCTCCTCCCAGAGTCTGGATCTTTATATTTTGGGAGAATTTCTTTGAACTCAGTTACAAAGCTGCGTGAAGGAGACAAGTTCCCACAGCCGGCTCGCCGGCGGGGGCGAGGCGAGGGCTCGCCCACTTTTTCTGCAGCGGCCGCGTGCCCTGATTGTATTCCTCCTTTCCCTGGTGGAGGAACACGGACTTACTTGGCTGAGGAAAATGCTAATTATCTGGATGTGATCGTGAAAAGAGAACGTGTGACTGGAGGCGGCAGAAGAGGATGAGGAAAAGCAGTATTTGAAGAAAGAATAAACCACCCACTCCAATTCTGTCTGCAAATTGGTGCTATTACTTCTAGGGTCCATTTGCTTTAATCTCCTCCTCCCATTAAGAAACCTTGACTTGAGGGCCAAGAGACAGCCCCTTCCAAGTGGGGGACCCTTCTGGGTTGGAAGACCTTTTGGATGTAGTGCTGGTGGAACGTTTATTCACTCTCTTCTGGAAAAGCCACCATGAATTCGGTAGCTGGGAATAAAGAGAGGCTTGCAGTCTCCACCAGGGGCAAGAAATACGGGGTAAGTTGTGACCGGCACGATGTATCCCCAGACCCACGTCGCCCGGGGTCCCTCCTTTTCCAGGTACCGTGCGGCGCCGCAGGGCGGTTCCGAGATCTCCTCCCGCTGCAGAGGCGCGGCGGCCGGGTGTGCGTGCGTGGAGGCGGGTCTGCCCGCGGGGACTCCCGCACACTCGCCTTGCTCTGGGAATTTTTTCAGTCCTCTCGTGCCTTCCCTTCCCCACACCCCTAACTTTTGCAGCATTCCCGCACTTCGAGGCAGAGTTATGCGGAACGAGAGGGTTTTCCATGAATTCGCTGCCGTTCCTTGGGATCATCTCCCTGGAGCCGGCATAGCCTTTCCTGTACCTGCAGAATCCGGAGGGCTGTACCCCGAATGAATAAAAATCCAGAGGTCACAGACACTCCCCACCCTCCCACCCCTCCGATAGCGGCGTCCAGGATCTTGAACCTGGGCTCTTGCTGGGATGGGTGCCGGGCTGAAAAGCACGAGGCGGGTTCAAAAGCGCGAGGCGCAAAGTCTATGGATTCCCTCTGCAGAAACCATTGAGACCCCCTGAGCAAGCCTTTTCCTCATCCCGCAGCGCTCCAAAACCGGCGCAGGGGGCACCGGGGCGGGGGGGGGGGACTCACGTAAGGGCAATTAACGAGATAGATGGAGGCAGATTTGGCCGCAGGGCTCAGCGCGGTCCCTACCGCCCGCTGTTGGTGCTAGGCTGAGCCCTTGGTGGCGCGCAGATTCCCGGGCAGGCAGGAGGAAGCCCCCGGCCCGGCCCCGCTCCGGGGCGCCCCTGACACCGGTATGTCTCTTCCCGCAGGTGAACGAAGTTTGCTCGCCCACCAAGCCCGCAGCGCCCTTCTCCCCTGAGAGCTGGTACCGGAAAGCGTACGAGGAGTCACGCACCGGCAGCCGGCCCACCCCCGAGGGCGCGGGCTCCGCGCTCGGCTCGTCGGGGACCCCGTCCCCCGGCTCGGGCACCTCGTCCCCGAGCTCCTTTACGGGCTCCCCGGGTCCCGCCTCCCCGGGCATTGGCACTAGCTCGCCGGGCTCCCTGGGCGGCTCGCCCGGCTTCGGCACCGGCTCNAGGGTTTCTTTATGCAGTAGTTTTGTCCATGTGGGTCTGCTTGACTCTGAACCCTGGGAGTGTAGGCATCATAGCTTAGTAATTTTATGTTCTGTTTGGTGCTTCTGCACCCAGTAGACAGTAGTGATGTTTTGAATACATGAATTCTCCAAGGGTTTCTGGCCTTTTGAAAGAAAAACCTCTCCTTTCCACAGCTGGATAATGGAAGCGTCACTGGGGATGAGGGAAGAGGATGAGGAGGGGGTGCTGGGTGTATGGATGGGTCGGAGGTGATGCCTGGGCCAGTCCTGGGAAATGGCGTGACGCTGTCTCACTGACATGGCTTCCTGGTCTCTGGAAGAGTGAAATCCACGGGGATCGAAGAGTGAGAGTGGCTCCTTCACCTGGGTGGATCTCAGTTTAGGTATTTGTGGGTCGGCTAGTTTGGAGGTCCTTGCATTTGTTGTTAGTTGCTGTGTCCCTGTTCTTGCTCAGTTTAATTCATTTCTCATCTTGCAGAATAACGGGCTGGGGGAATTCTCACTGGATGCTTAGAATGGGGTCCTAGGTGTTTCAAGGAGGAAATTTATCATCACTGGTTGGAACTAAACAGCGAGGGTAAACGTGAGGCCATATACCCAGACACTGGCCCCTCAGATTTCATGTCTGCCGACCTCTGAGAGGTGATACCATGCAGTTGATACTGCACGGCCTCTGTTATTTGGTGAGATGGTGACACATGATCACATCCAGCGTGGAGGAGGGTCTGGAACAATAAAAGCATCCCTCTCCCTGTGAATGCCCCCGAGTCTGACGCCGGAGGAGAAATGGCGTAGGCTGGTTTCGCGACATTCAGTCCAGAGTAACCAGGAAGCAGGATGGTTTTTCCATCGACATCATTGGGGTCGTGCTAGTTCTGAAAAGAAATGGAGTAGAGCGCATGGCTCTGTCCAAGAGCACCCGTTAGTATCTTTTTTAGTAAGACCACGGACTTTCCAGACCCTCTTTATAATTCTGACATAGGGCAAAATGCAATTTCACATGCCCATTAAAATGGCCACCATTAACTTTTAACATTGTCTAGCACCTTTCCTCCCGGACACCTCAGAATATTCTTTTCAGTCATCAGCATTTTATAATCATAGAACAAAAGCACAGAAGGAACCGTTGAGGTTATGCCTTGTTGCTTTACTTTTGAGATTAAAAGTGTGGTTCCTGGAGCCAAGCCATCTGGGTTTGAATCTTTACTCTGTCATTTACCAGCTCTGTGAACTTAGAGAAGGACTCACTGTTTTCTGCCTCAGTTTCCTCACTTGTATAATGGTGTTAATAATAATAATTGCTTCATTGGCATGTTTTGTCTGGCACATAGTAGGCATTCATTAAATGTTAGTATCCAAACTGCTGTCTTCAAAAAAAGGAAAACTTGCATATCTAAATGGTGACCTCCTGGTTCCAGGATTCACTCGACACAATTAACGTTCAGTTTATTTACTTTTCATTCTCTCATTATCCATTTTGCTATCCATCTGTTTGTTCATCTGCCTGTCCGGCGTGTCTTGGCCTTTACCATCTATGGGTGTAGTCGCTGGATTTGGTGCTGGGGGAAGAAAGAAGATGAAGACACAGCCCCACAGCCTGCTGGGTGAGGTGGAAACGTGTGCTGAGTGTAGTTAGGGGCACACACATGGGAGCAGCCTCCACTGCTCAGGCCACTATCGTGGGCCATTGCCACTTCCTTGTCACTGCACAGGAATTCATAGCTGGGTACGGAGCAGGATGAGATGGTTTCCTAGAAGAGCTGACAGCTGAGTTGAGGCTAATAAGATGAGTAGGAGTCGGTGAGTGAAGGCTGCAGAAGGGGAGCGATTCCAGGGAATNATCTTTGTAATTTGCTTAAGATGCTTCACCATATTTGGGGAATATTTTCTTAAATAAAGTATTAAATTCTGCTAGGTGATATTAAACGTCTCCTAGGTAGGCATTTAAAAATTGAAGGCAGAATCACACATCCAGGAACCTTATTACGTTAGGATGATTTGGTTTAGTTCTTTCGACACGATGGATTTATTTTGTGACATTGAGTAAATCAGTTTTCCGTTGTCTATTTAACTTACCCATTAAGGCACTAAGGAAGAGAAAGATTCAAACTGTTAAAATGTCATAAAAAATATTTCAGGTACGGTTTGAAAGGTGCTTCATTCTTTAGAGCCTGAGGGCTGATGATTATTAATTAGACAAGATTCTGTTCAATTTATGTTTTACAGAATTTAGGGTTTTTCTTACAAAACATTATCCACTTTCAGTTTCTAACTTTGTCAGTACATTTCCCACATGTTATCCTGCCATATGAGTTCTCGTGCTATGGCCATTGGTAGGTGGAAAGCCTATTTGAATGCCCCCCATTTTGTCTCTGGGACAGTTGTTTAAAAAGGGGATGTGAAGTGCTGGAGAGCCGATGCAGGGGTGCCTGGCTGGTCCCAGGAATTAGACAGCAACTCTGGTGGCCTGAGGGGTAACTGCCCTGTTCTGAGCACTCTCAGTAGCCCCCTGAGAAGGAAGCTCATGACAGAGGTGACATGACTTGGAGGTTTCTAGCTTAGGTAACTGGGTGGGTGAGGGCAGTATTAACTGAGGCAGGGAACGGGAGGAGACACAGATTTGGGTGGCGCTCAGAGAGAAGGGTGATGTTTGGCTTAGTTTTCCATGCATTGAGTTTGAGGTTTCTGGAAAAAGATAGAGAGTAGAGGTAGATTTAGGAACAAAACAGACCCTGGAACGTAGAAGTGACACTATGAGCTCACCTGACCCTTAATGCGGCCCTGGATTCACCCTTTCAAATAGCCATTTACCTGGGTGAGTCAAGATTTGTGCCTGGTGGCAGATTATAAAACATTCGGACTGATTTTTATTACCGCAGTCCGTAAAAAAGCACTTACAGGGTTTATATTCTTTCTTTTTCCAGGGCTGGTACGTGGAAGTGGTCAGATAAAAGAATGTGGATTTGTAAAGTGTTGGGATTTTGAATAAAGCAGCCTTTTTACCTATTGTAGTGTTCCAATGTGTAAATATAAGGCCATTTTATACCCACTGGCAAGAGTGTCTTTCCTGTTTTATACACAGTCGAGGCACCGAGCCAGACATAGGGGCCAAGGAATGAATCTCCCATTTTGGGGCTATCCTAGATCACTCTGAGATCCGTGACAGAACTTTTGAATTGACTGGGAGCCCTATGAAACAGCAGCCCGCAGGAATTCCCTGGAGTAAGCAGAAATGTTCCAGCTTGGCAAAAGGTTATCAGACATCTGTTCATTTCCATATCAATAAAAGAAAATCTTCTTTTATGTAAAAAAAAAAACAGGTCCAGAACAACATTCCTATCTTGATTTTTTTTTTCTTAGTCACATATTCTGGGTCCATTTATGCCCCAGAAATATCAGGAAGATTAGCCAGACATGCTGAGAAGGGTGTCCAGGAATCAGAGAGATGAAAGAAAGGAATGTGTCACAGGGGTTTAAAAACACCAAACGTAGACTCCAAATAGCCAGAGNGGTGTCTGGTGCGAGAACTGCAACGCCCGCCTGGTGGAGCTGAAGAGGCAGGCGCTGAAGCTGCTGCTCCCCGGGCCCTTCCCGGGCAAGGTGAGCGCCGCGCGGGGTGGGCAGCCCGGGGAGGGCAGCGGAGGGGAGGAGGGCCCGGCCGCGGCCCAGGGCTTAGGCAGCTCCGCCGCTCTTGGCAGCTGCCCGGCCCGCAGCCACCGCGCGCCTCGCCGCAGCGCGTGGGACCCTGGCTGCGCAGAGGGCTGCTACGAACCCCAGGGGGCGCTGGCACGGCCGGGGCAGCCCCAGGCCAGGGAGGGGGACGGACCCCGCGCCTCTCCCTCGCCAGGCCGCCGTGGGGCGCAAGCTTGGATACGGCGCAGGCGGTTTCAGGTCTCGCCGCCCCCGGGGATGTCCCAGATTATTTGTCCTGCTGTCCTCCACTCCGTACAGCCCCTTCCCGTGTTCCCCATACCCGCCGGGCCATGCTGTTAGACCTGCGCGGTGCCCCCGAGATCCTCTCCCCGCATTTCCGCAGACCTTTGCCCGGTGGCAGGCTGGGGATACGCTGACACCAGCTCCTGAGATCCTTCCCTTTCTTCCAATCGTGGGGACTGCTGGCTCACTCATTAGATGTTTCTCACCAACCCCACCCGTGATCCTTGACAAAAATGTCGGTGGGAGAAGTAGAAGCAAGCGAACATTTAGGAGTTGGCGTTTCCCATTGCCTGTTTGTGGTCCTTCTCTCCCAGGATTACAAAAGCAGAAACACCTAGTGGAGGGCCAGCATTTCCTCCTAACGTTCTGAGCGTCTGCCTGAGGAAACTGAAGGGATGGGGAGCTCCTTGGAACAGGGCTACCCTGGGCCTGCTCCAGCACCAAGCACGCTGGGTCCTCCATGGCAACCCTGCCGGCGGGGTGTGTGCCAGGAGTCCCCGGAGTGGAACACAATGCAATTGTATTTGCACTGTTGGGTCCAAGTGCTATCAAATGCTAATATTTACTCTTGCACTTCAAAGAGTTTTTATCAGTGGTTAGAGAGAAATCAAGAAAACAGAGTGAATTGCTGTGGAGATTTCTGATAGAGTTTATTCAATGGCATTTTCTGATTTATATTTCTGTGACTTTTGAAATGAAATATGGTGATTTTTTTCAGTAGTGGACTTTAGGTACAACTCCATCTGCTTGCCTCATTTGCCTATGCAAATACACACACATTGGTGTTTTCATAGGCAAGGGTTAAATAAAACAAATACCCACAGAAGATATAAAATTTTAAATGTGGAAAATTACCACTGAGAGAATTGGTTTTATGAATCCCGAATTTATCTCAAGAATAATTAACTTGTGGATTGTTGTCAGTATGCCATTTTTGTGGTTTGATAATAGAACCGTCAGGACACCCCAAGAATGACTATCTCAGGGATTCTAAAAGCTTCTTTCATTTCTTCAATTTTGCACTATTTCTTCACTCACAGAATTATTTGCTCTTTTGNCAGTAAAGAGGAGACAGGGCTGCCTGTTTGGAGGTACTAGATGGCTTTCCTTACCAATGCCAGCCAAGGGCAAGTTTCCGTTGTCTGAGATCCTTCAAGAGTCTATCAAATAACATTTGAAAAACAAACAAACATGTACAAAAAAATGAGAAGATAAAATTTTGTGGCAAGGTGCAGAAAGCTACTGAGTCCAGCCATGATTTAAAAAAGCACAGAGAGGCCATAATCAGAGTTCTAAGATCTCTTTTATTGTATTAATATTTCCTCAAAAGCCTCTTTTTGTTTGTTCCATTTCTGATTGTGTCCTCTTCCTATCTCCAGTTAAAAGGGACGAGCCACAAACATGGAAGCATGCTTTATTAAATGGTGAAATTGTTTTCTGAGAACTTATACCTCAATGTTTATTCCCTGAGACAATTATTTTTCAAAAGTATATTTGTTTGGGAAGAAATAGACGCTCATACTAGAATTCACGAGTAAGTAGAAAGTCATATTTCATCGAAGGGGACCAGAGAAGTTCAGGAAAGATGTGTCCTTTGGGGTCTGTCATGGGATTTTATTTCTTTCTCTTTCTGCATCCCGCATGCTAGCTGAGATGCCCTCCCAACCCCCATCTTCCTGTGTGTTTGCTGTAGCTGGGCCTGCCCCCTGGAACCAAAAGACTCTGGACCTGGCGAATCCTTTGATTAAGCTGCACACCTTTAATTGCGAGGCTGGCTGTTGAAGGCATAGATGGTGTAGAAGGTGCTGAAGGTTCTGAAAGGTGTTGTGGAATATATCATACCATATGTTAGCTACTCCCCACAAGGCCCAGGTAGGCGTGGAATCTAGGTCAGCTCTCTCATGCTCAGTATAAGGGCTCAGGGTCAGCTCCTCCTGCGAGCTGTGCCTTTAGCTGCAGAGGAAGCACTATGGCTGACAGNACGTTACTGTTTCCACTTTGCAGATGAGGAAACTTAACCAGGTGAGGTCCCAGGACCAGCGTCCTCAGGGAGATGTGGGCGGGATGAGGGTCTGGCCCTCACTTACTGGAGCTCAGCCCCCCTCACCCGCTCAACTGTGCTGCCTTCCAGCCTGCCTCGCTACAGTCCCCCAGGAGGGAAAGGGGAAGACATTCCAGAAATGGGCTGGGTGAGGGTTGCAGGAATTCCCCTACCCTTCCTCTTCTTTCTCTTACTTCCACTTACCTCCTGAGAAGAAGACTGGCCTTGGCTGGCCAGGAGCCCATCAGTTTCTCCCTCTGTATTTGCTGTGGGATGGCGTGTGTCCTAGGGCAGGACCCATGTGATTCTATTCTGCAGGAACCAGTGCAAGGCAACTGTTTTTTTGTTTGTTTGTTTGTTTGCCTGTAATAGTTCGAAAAGTCTTACGCGGACAGCCGTCATCACTGGGTAAACGTGTTAAGCTGACAAATAAATCTTTGGGAGGGCAGCACATTAAATGGTTCCCTGTATAACAGTTACTATTGCGTTGCTATGATTACGTTGCACATCTTGCAGTAACCAAAAAAAAATAAAAATGACTTATTCGCTCTTGGGTGCTTGACAGCAGTATGTTCAACGGCGGCGTAACTTTTCTAAATCCGTCAGCCCATTTTGTGTGTGTTGCTCTTTTGGAGTTAGACCACATGGATTCTTTCTAAAGAGCAGATAAGTTGATACAACCTTATATTGATATAGCTGCTTTCTTCAGGTTACTGTCCTGGGCCGTGTCCACTTTTCCCCTTCTTTCTCACAGCACCCCTTTAAGGAATGTCATGGCTGGATACAGGGTAGTCTGCCTTAAGTTCATTTAAGAGGCAAAAGAAAG
>NW_017731917.1:697291-701559 GCF_001890085.2 Hipposideros armiger | reverse complement strand
GGTTTCAGCCGTGAAAATGAAGTTCCTGGAGTGGGGGGATTACAGCTTTGTGCAGAGAGAAGGCAGGGGAGTTGCATTAAGAGTTGGCACAGGGATGGACTTGGATCGACTTCCACTCAGGGAAGAGAAACCTGAAGGTAGAGGGCTGGGGGTGCAGCAGGGGGTGCTGTCTGTGGCGGTGACATGAAGGAGCAGGCGCCATCTGGTGTTTCTGGGCAGACGATATTGTGTCCCTTAGGGGAGTACCACACGGAGGTCAGATCTCATCCACCACTGCTCTGTGACAGGGGAAAGGCCTGTACCTCGGAACCAGCCCTAAGCCTTGAGGTGCTTATTCAAGCAATTCTAGAACATTCAGGAAATATTTAGAGCACCTAATATGTCCCGGGCACTGCATTAGGAGCTCAGAACTTTCCTGCACGACCAAATAACCTCGTGTGACCTTGGTGTTGCCATCATGGGTTTGGGGCTGCAGTTTAATATAAGAGGGGCGCTGTCCTTAAGGCTTGGGTTTCTGTCCAAGCGCTTTTTTCTTAGTCCTTTCGGTGATCAGACTCCTGGGCTATCCCTTTCGTCAGCAGTCTCTTGGTGTCTGTAGTCTAAGTCTCTCCTTTTTGAATTTCGGTAAAATGTACATAACATAAAAGTTATCATCTTAACCTTTTTTAAGTGCACAGCTCAGTGGCATTAAGTACACTCATACTGTTGTGCAACCGTCACCCGCATCCATCTCTAGAACTTTCTCATCTTCCCAAACTGAACCTCTGAGCCCAAGTCCCCATTCTCCCTTCCCCTCTCTAAGTTATTTTGAAATAAAATAGTGTTTGAAACACTCCAATGATTGCTCTAAGGAGAAAAACCCAAGTGACTTCATTAAATCACTCATTCACTCGTTCATCCTTCAAACATGTGCTCAGCTCCTAATGTGTGCCAGTCTCTACAGATTAAAAACCAAATGAGGCCCAGACTTCGGTCTCCAGAGGTTTTTTTTGCCCACACGTAAATGAGACAAGTGTGTTAACAAAGAAGTCCCCAACCCAGTTACAAAGGGCACAGGGCACATGTGGAGGGTGGAGTGGGGGCAGACCCTTCCCCAGAGCTTTGACCTTGATGGACAAGCAGGTGTTTGCCGTGACTACAGCGGGCAGGGAGGGCGTACGGAGAGCTGCAGCTGCGGGAGACAAGGCCAGGCAGCACCTGGAGCCAGTGTGTGGCCCTTGGTGGGAGGGCCGGGAGGAGGGGAGCTTAAGGTGCAGGGCCCGTGGGCCTGGCCAAAGACCCACGTCTTCCTGACGAGGGATTGTAACCAGGGGACCAGATCTGGCGGCCGCAAGAAGAGTTGGAGGGAGACAAGACCCTCGCTGGAGACAGACAAGAGACCCTTGTGATGCTTTTAAAGGAATATCTTGCCTTTGAAACACGTGGTTTCACAGGAACTTTTGTTTTCCGAGGAGCTCAGGTTCTCCCCGTTTCGAAGTGTGAGAGGGCCTCTTGGTTTGAACATTGAAATTTAGATGCTGGAGGTCTTAGAGAGGAGTGTCTAAGAAAGGGAATTTGTAGTCATTTAAAAAAATATACTACAGATCTGTTTATGCCACCCTGAGGCCTGTGTTAATTTTTCTGTCTGAGGTAGGTGTGTAGTTCCTGGGCGGGGGNCCATCTTTCCTGTGAAAACATTCCCCTAACTCGTACTGCACCTTTTAAGAATTTATATTTGTATCTTAGTCTAAACACAACTCGGGGACCACAGCTATTAAAAGCACAACTTCATTTGGCCTTTACCAGCCCAGAGCTCACGAGGACAGTTGAGAACAGGCACAGAGCAGCAGGAATGCCACCCGCCACTCATCCTTGCCCTCACATCTCTGCAGTGAACTCTAAGGGAGTGTGGCTAGAGCACTCTGCAGCCAAGTACCCCCAACTCAGCATTTTGCCTTCAGCGCAACAAACTGTCCACATTTTTCGTTAATTATGTTCTCAGATACTGTCCCTTATCTCTTGTTCTTCTTCCCTAAGTTTGCTCATTTGTGAAATTTCTAAGGAGGAGTCTTTCTAATGGGCTGTGTGCATGTGTCATGTGTGTGCGCACATATGTGTGCATGCACTTTGCAGGAGCCCTGAAGCGAGCGTACAAGCAGGTGACACGGGAGACATCCTGTCTCAGGTTTCAGACATTGTGAGGCTGAAGCTTTTATTGGAGGTCAAGGCAGCTAATAAAGTGGGATGTGCAATTAAAGGGCATTCAGCGAGAAGGATGGCTAACTGTCTTGGCAGGCTGAGCGTGGAGGAAGGGTTGACAGTTGCAAGTCTGCTAATGATGGCTTTACGAGCTTTTTTTTGCAGCCAGGGTGGTAAATGTAATACAAAGGGGGCGCGGTTTTAATATGCCTGATCTGGTGCTCTGCTTCCTGTGCGAGGCAGCCACTCGGGGAAGGAAGTTGCTGGTCACGGTCTTTTGTGGTGGTCATTTGTGCTAAATTACTTATTTTTAGGGAGTACTGGTCGTCGTTATTAGTGATCCCCCAGGAGGCTGGCCCAGGGTTACCCATAGCCCCCCTGGCTCCTGACTCTCAATCAGAGTCTCACAGGGTTTCTTTATGCAGTAGTTTTGTCCATGTGGGTCTGCTTGACTCTGAACCCTGGGAGTGTAGGCATCATAGCTTAGTAATTTTATGTTCTGTTTGGTGCCTCTGTACCCAGTAGACAGTAGTGATGTTTTGAATACATGAATTCTCCAAGGGTTTCTGGCCTTTTGAAAGAAAAACCTCTCCTTTCCACAGCTGGATAATGGAAGCGTCACTGGGGATGAGGGAAGAGGATGAGGAGGGGGTGCTGGGTGTATGGATGGGTCGGNTTGTAAGACACTTTATAAATAGAGAAAGTACATTTTAAGTATTTATTAATTATGAGAAAATTCCATCTGAAATTTTCTAAGAACACATGGCTATCTTCAGAAAGCCTCATTTGAGTCTTTTCCATTTCAGATTAAGGATCAGTAAGGAAAAAGTCCTATGGCATTTATCATTAAAACATTTCTGGAACATTTTAGGGAACACTACGAAAACGTTCCCAGGAGAGACACGTAAGCAATAATCTCTCCTTTAAGGTGTAGCGAGCTATGGAATAATGGCATTGCCTTCTACCACACTTTTAATGAATTGTGAACCAACATGGTCAGTCTTTACAGTGTCTTAATTCATTTTGTAAAAATCCCCAGCCTAGGAGTATTGCATTAGAAATGTGATTTTTAAATGGCTGAGGCTAGTCATTTGTCAGCATTTGGAAGGATTAAGCCAGTAAAATCTAGGCAACATCAGTTGCTCTTTGGCCTTATGTCATAGATCTCACCATTCATCAGCTAATAATAATGGTGATGGTAATAATAATGATGATTATAAATGGCTAACAATTATCGCCATTAGTAGGTGCTGGGCAATGTACCAAGACACACATACGCATACACGCGTACGTGCATACATAAACTCTCACACAGCACAGTGAAGATGAACTTGATTCCTTTTCTTTAGCCTGGAATTCCTGGTGATTGATGTGGCTCAGGTCAGAAAAGGAAGCATGACTAAAGGTGCAAGGAACAGAGAAACCCAAGGACGCTTTCACCCCAAAAGCCATTGAGGGTCCTAATTAGTTTATCTGCCCGAGTGGAAGACCGCTGCTCCAGGGAGAATGGTATGATTATTTTTTCTGGGCTCACAGAAGATACCTTTACTTTCAGGGTGGGGGAAAATATGTGAGGTTGTCAAGATTCTGAGCTGAGTAATTTTCTTGGCTGGAATGTAATGGAGGGGAGAAAGGAAGCGCCTCGTATTTATATTCACTCAGTTGAGACTCTGTTATCAGCTCTGCTTGACAATCCGTGCCGGAGGGCCCTGTGCTGACCTTCTGAGAGGAAGGGACCTGGGTGTTTCCGTGCCATGCCGGCAGGGCTGCCAGACTCCCACTCTGTTTTGTCCTGGCACAGATTGCAACTTGGCTGGTGTCTGGGAGGGTTCACGGCCTCTTTTCAGGAATACAACACTGATTTTCTTTTTACCACTGTCGTGAGTCACAGGCTGATCACAGCGTCTTTCCTTTCTTTTTTTAACCTCCTGTATGGTCTTACTGTGGCCAAGAAACAGCTAGAATGGGCTCCCACTGACTGTTCGCACTTACACGCACCATCAGAAATATCTTCAAGTACGTTCACATAAGTGCAGAGGGACTGGGAATACACTAGTATTTCTAAATTACTTTTGAAATATTTATCATAA
>NW_017731917.1:663764-694416 GCF_001890085.2 Hipposideros armiger | reverse complement strand
AAGAGCTGGAGTCAGTAAACTTGGGTGCAAAACCAGGCTACCTAACTGTGTGTGACCTTGGGCAAGTCACTTCGCCTTTCTGAGTCTGGTTATTCTCATCTGTACAATGGAGGCAATGATAGGACCCCACTAGGGTTGTTGAGAGGATCAAGTGAAATTGTGAGATGATATTTCAACCATCCCTTTCTGTTTTTATTTCAATGAAGTTGAATTTTATGAAAGGTTCCTTCCTTCCTCCTTCCCTCCCTTTCTTCTTCCTCCCTTTCTCCCTTCCTTTTTTCCTTTCACCTCTTTCACTATCTCTCTCTCTCTCTGCCCTTCATCCTCTCTCTCCCTCCCTCCCCTCTCTCCTCCTCCTCCTCCATTTCTTTGCCCACCCTGCCTTTCCCTTTTCCCACTGGTCTGACAGCAAAACGGAAAAGCAGCTGTCAGAGAAAATGGAGCCATCCAGCTCATCATCTCTTCTTCTTCCCTTTCTTCACCTGCAAGTGAATAAAGCATCTCACACTTATTTACTCATTTGTAGGATGGCTCCACGGAAAATTTAGGAGAGCTCAGTGGATGGAAACAGCTACTCCTTTTAGTTGAGATGCCATCAGCATGGATTGAGATTCTCCGTCACAGATCGAACCCCCTCTTTAAGCCCCGCTCCTCTCGGGCCCTGCAGGCAGCACTGCAGACGGTCTTCGGCAGGAAGAACAGAGTTCCCACAGTGACTGCGCATGCGTCCTGCAGATCTGAGCATCACCAGGAACTTGGGCTTATCTGCCTTCCAGTCTGGGGTGATCATTCTCAGATAGTTTTCTTTGCATTTCTACTTTGCTGATCCTATCATGTTGATTCTGACCAGATCCTGTGCAGAAGTCTGGAAATAAAGACACCCTCCCCCACCGAGAAGTATTTCCTGCACAAATCTCAGCTGCCAGAGCTGGGCATAGAGGGTTCTTGGGAAATCAGATTTAGGAAGAGCTGATGTTCTCATGCTGCTACCTAGGTGAACATATCAGAAGGCTCTGGGGTAGAGAGAACTCATTTGATAAGCAGAACTGTATCTAAATATAGAGTGTGCCAAAAAAATGTATACACGTGTTAAGAAAGGAAAAAACTATTAAAATTANAGCATTTGGGGTCCTTCGAGAGTCATTGAGCCTGTTCCCGTTCTCTGTTGTGGAGTAATATGGGGTGGGGGCTGGCTGCCTGCCCCCCAACCCCCCACAGCCTGTCAGACACTGAGAGGCCTGCGAGTTGCCACAATTTGTGTGCCGGAGTTCTCAGGATCTTTCCGCAGTGAAGTTTTTCTCTTTATCTCTTTCACACACAAATTCAAGCCCTTTCCCCCTTTTAAATCACTTTTGTGCTGTTTAACCTCTTTACCCTGATTTCTCCCCCTCCTTTCTTGCTCCTTTTATAATAGGTTCCCCGCTAATGGATCACCTGGATAAGATTGCCCCTGGCTTTGTGAGAGTAGCAATTAGCGCTCACCCGGGGAAGGCGGTGGGCTCTGTTGCCTGGCCGCCTCGCTGGTGGAGGATGGTGTGGGCCTGACTCTTTTCATTTGAAAGTAGGTTATCGATTAGCACGGATGCCAATTTTCTGCACAGGCTCTTGCCAACCCCTCTTGATCTCGTTATGGTGTAAATTTTCAAGATTGTATCACATGAGTTCAGGAGAATTCAGGAGAGAAAAATGTTGTAGTAAAGGAAAGAAAAGAAAAAGCCACAGGGGGGAAAAATGAATATTTCTTTTATTGTGTTATAACCCAGGTAAGAATAAACATGGCTCCACCTGGCTCTGTTGGGAAACTGTGGTGTGTTTGTGTGGAGGCGGGTTGGTTAAAAGCAATGGAACACCCAGCAACAGGTTTTAAAGTGTTTTCTGGTTTTGCTTTCTTCTTTTGATTCCTCTTAGGATTGATTTTCTTGGAAAATGGTGATTTAGGGAAAAGATTAGACTGTTGGGTGTATTTGCTGAGGCAAATCTTTATAGTCTCAGCTTTGTGAGATAGACGAAGGCGGCCTTGACATTGAGATGGTAGAGGAGACATGGGCACCGCGGGCTGGCTAGTGCTAATTTTGGAGAGCAGATAGTTTGTGGAGGCCAAACTGTTGGACAAATAAGCGTGTGAAATTGTTCTTATTTTGTTGGTTTTAAATAGCTTTATTGAGACACCGTTGACATGCCATAAAATTCGCCTGTCTTAAATGTACAATTCAGTAGGTTTTAGTGTATTTCCAGAATTTTGCAGCCATTATTATTATCTAGTTTTAGAATATTCCTGTCACTCCAAAAAGAAATGTTGTGCCTATGAGCAGTCACTGACCCCCCACCCCCTCACCCCCCCCTACAAACACAGTTAAAGGGAACCACTAACCTACTTTCTGTTTCTATAGATTTGCCTGTTCTGGACATTTCATATACATGGAATCATATAGTATGTGGCATTTTATGACTTGCTTCTTTCAGTTCTCACAGTATTTTCAAGGTTCATCCATGATGTAGCATGGACCGGAACCTGATTCCTTTTTATTGCCAGATAATATTCCATTGTGGGGATGTACACATGTCACATATCCGTTCATCCATTGATGGATAGGTGGGTTAGTTCCAGTTTTTTGCTATTGTGAAACATGCTGTTGTGAACATTTGTTGTACCCATCTTTGTGCGAACATATGTTTTCGCTTCTCCTGGGTAGATACCTAGCAGGGGAATTGCTGGTTCACATGGTAACTTCATGTTGAACATATTGAGAAACTTCCAAACTGTTTTCCAAAGTGGCTGCCCCGTTTATATTCCCACCAGCAACACATACGGATTTCTTTCTCCACATCCTCACTAGTAGTTGTGATTGTCTTGTTGATTCAAGTGGATGTGAAATGGTGTGACACTGTGGATTTGATTTTCATTTCATTAATAACTAAGGAAGTTGAACATCTTTTCATTTGCTTATGGACCATTCACATGTTTCCTTTGGAGAAATGTCTAATCAAATCTTTCATCCATTAAAAAAAATTTTACTGGAGAACAGTGTGTTTTTATGGGACCCATTAGCTCCAAGTCAAGTAGTTGTTTCAATCTAGTTGTGGAGGGTGCAACTCAGTGGTCCATGTGGGGATCGAACCGGCAACCTTGGTGTTATGAGCACTGTGCTCTAACCAACTGAGCTAACCAGCCGCCTCTTACATCCATTTTTTAATTGGGCTTTGTTGTTATTGTTTTATTACTGAACTTGTTCGAGTTCTTTATATACTCTGAATTTAAGTTCCTTATCAGACATGTGATTGGCCAGTAATGTCTCCTGATATGTGAGTTGGCTTTTCACTTTGCTGATGATGTCATTTGAAGCACAAACATTTTATTTTTGATGAAGTTCAACTTATTAATTTTGCTTTTATTGCTGTGCTGTTGGGTCATAGCTAAGAAATTGTTGCCTAATCCAAGCATGAAGATTTATTCCTATAGGTTCTTCTAAGAGTTTTATAGTTTTAGCTCCAAGTTAGGTCTGAGATCTATTTTTTCTTTTTTTTAAGATTTTATTGGGGAATTGGGGGAGGGAAACAGCATTGGGGAATCCGGAAAGGGGAACAGACAAGTTGCTGTGCTTTTGTTCTTCAGTCTAGTTGTGGAGGATGTTGCTTCACTGGCCCATGTTGATGTTATCATTATGCTCTTCCCAGGTGAGGCAGTCGCTTGCCGGCTATTGGACGGCTGCTTATGGCAGCTCACGAAAGCTCACGCCTACTGCTGACCAGGCCCACTGCAGCCTACGCCATTGCTGGCGACTCATGGCAGCCCAGCTCCAGGTTGAGCTGTTATTCACCATTTTAGTTGTAGAGGGTGCAGCGTCACTGGCCCTCATGTGGGATCTGAACCGGGGCCCCGCTGCTCAAAGCTGGCGTCCCAAGCCAATTCCTAACCAACGTGCCACTCGGCCAGCCCTTGAGATCTATTTTGAGTTAAGGTCATTCACTTTTCCTGCAGTAAAAAATTTTCCCAGACTCATTCAGGTTTCAACAAGATAGATTTAGAATTCCGTGGTGGACTTTCTCCTCTGCTCTTTATTTTTTAACAAAACATACGCGGTGACCGTCACATGCTGGGTAGAGTCAAGATTACAGAGATTGACGTGAGAGTTGGCTCACGAACAGGCAGGGGTTGGAGATCTTGCCAAAATCTCTACCATGTCTTCAGAGGGGTAGGGGAACTGTCACACAAGCTACTGGGAGGCGGGAGATGGACTCCAGGACTTTGGCACCAGGCAGAAGAAGCTTGACCTCTTGACCAGCATCAGAGGTGACAAAGCAAACGAACCATCAGAGAGAGGCCTGGTGGCGTGGTACAATTAAGTCATTGTGGCACTGGGGCAGTCTGCCAAGCAAGCTGTCAGAAGGGCCGATGGTGATCAAGATTTTTGCTGGGGTGCTGTCATGTAGTTATTTGATAAAGCTGTCTCTCCATTCTTGTTTTCAGTGGGACTTTTTAACACCCTGCCCCTCAGCTTCTTGTGAAAAAGAAGGCATCCGAGCTTCCTTAAGCACACCTCGGATTTTCCTCCCAGGGCCCCCAAAGATCAGACATAATTCTCGGGGAAAGTCAGGGGGAAGGTCAGATGCTGGGCTTATTTTTACCAAAACCAAGACTAGTGACACAAGCTAGAAGTTACTAGATGTAATGGCCTCCCTGGGTGTTCCCTCTTGAGGCACAATTGCAAAACCAAATTGAGTGGTAGCCTGTCAAGATGAACTTTAATACTTGGTAACTCGAGCTCCAGGCCAGGTCTCAAAACACTTTGGGCTCGTTGCCAGAAATAGCTCAGCTGTGCAGCAAATTGAGTGATAATGGAGAGGGATTGTGGGTTGGCCTTAGGTGCTGATCTTGTACATTTGTACACGCATGTGCAACTCATGATTTGCACACACAAGTACACACTGGGTGCACATACTCTCTAGGGAAGCTCGTTCACGTTTAATGTTCTTCCATCCACTATGTGATTTTAAAATCTTGGGGGAAAGTAGTGAAAATCCAATGTATTCATCTCTCCTACATAAAAACAAGAAAAGAGCCAATATGTAAAACTCTGAGTTTATGCAACAAATTGAATATGGACCATCGGTTCTCATTACAAAATGATTTAGCCGTGCTTTACCTTGAGAGAGCAGTTTCCCTTTGGTGCAGTTGAAATGCACTTTTTAGGAACTCTTTCGTGACATATGGGAAGGCACCTCCACTTTCTATCTCCCAGAGAGAAGAGACTGTGTAATAATTGAGTCGTGGATTACTTTTAGCAAATGTGGCTGTTTGGTTTCTTCCTCCTAATCCTGGGAGCATTGATGTAAATTTATTACTGTGGCAGCAGATAGAGATGTATTATCGAACGTGTCTGTGGTTTGCACTGAAAGAGCCTGTCCGGAACACTTACTTAAACCTTTCTTGGGGTATTTACATCCCAGTACAATGGGAAACCATATGATTCTAGATTGGAATCGAAGGCTCTCAAATCCAAAGGTAATTTTCAGAGCCAGATTCTTTTTGTTTTGTTTCTCTGGGATTATGCGAATCATCCAATTCAAATTCAGTTCCACTCCCATTTTTGAGAGCCTGCTGTGTGCTAAGGCGGTGGAGATACTTAATAAGATGCGGTTCCAGCCTTCAGGAATAGCGTAATGAGGGGAGTCTGGACAATCTCCAGAAGCACAAGTTGTGTGCCTAAACTAAGTGACTCTCACTGTCCTTTCTTCGGTTGTCTTGCTACTCTGAGAGTTAGCTTTACTCTCTGTCAACCAACACTGTGGTGTGTCTTTTCCCTTTGCAAAGCCTAGTGGGAGTGGGGGCCGGGGAATGGGGGGGGGTGGCCCATTGCAAGTCTTATGTCACAGGAATGGCCAGTCACCTGGTGGTTTAATGACCAATGTCAAGAATTCCATTTGCTACCAGTTTACTTGTGCTGCTCGTGTTTACATTTTCTCAGAATGGGTTCCCCTTCCAGACATGCTAGTTTTTAAGGAACAGGACAAGGACAAATTTCCCTGTCAATAAGTCACAGACTGAGTTGGGTTCCGGAGATGCTGGCAGTGTCTCCTGAGCGTTGTGCTCACACTGCTCTAACGAAGAATGGAACTCGCTTCCTCAACCTCTGATTGAAGGTCATTCCCAGCACCTTACTGTGTTTCTTCATTTTCTGCTTTATTCGGGTGCAACTGAAACCAGCTAGACAGCCTTAATAGGTTACCCCTTGGGATAAAGCAACCTCACTGTGTCTGTGAGGTAAAAGGAATTTCAGTAACTTTATTGTTGACAGTTGTTTTTTGAGAGTGACCCTGCAAGGCAGTAGGAGTTGCGAGTGGGAGGTCACGATGAGTTTCGGGGGTCAGAATACCTGTGGGGTCTAGCCCCACTTTCTGCTCTGGGAGCCATGTGGTTAAGCAACGTACCCCGGTTGATCTTCTGTAAAAGTGAGAGTCTTCATAGCTGTCCTGTTTACCTTTTAGACAAAAATCGAATGCGATAGTGGAAGTGTGTATTAAATTAAAGTGGCCATCATTATCATCATCATCATCGTCACCAAGAGAACGATGATAGTATTGAACAAAAGGTCCAGTGCTTTTCTAACAATTTAATTCTGCAACATAAAAGATAATAAGGCCTGTGGATAACTGGTGGATTGGCTAATGAAGTAGAATGTTTCTGTGGTCACTGGCTTTTGACCAGCCTGAGGGACAGTAAAAGAGATGATCAGGCTCCTGTCTTGACCAACTGCTCAATATACCCACTTGTGCTTTGGGAGAACGCGGATTGGAAGGCTCTTGGCCTTTCAGTTTTATGAGTGTGGATGGGTAGTTATGTTGGGAGGTGATGAGATAGTAACTCCGTTTTCTTTCTTTCTTTTCTTTTTTCTTTCTTTCTTTCTTTCTTTCTTTCTTTCTTTCTTTCTTTCTTTCGTTCTTTCGTTCTTTCGTTCTTTCGTTCTTTCGTTCTTTCGTTCTTTCGTTCTTTCGTTCTTTCGTTCTTTCTCTCTTTTTATTAGTTTATTGGGGTGATAATGGTGAGTAAAATTACATAGGTTTCAGTTGTACGATTCTGTAATACATCATCTATGTATCACATTGTGTGTTCACCACCCAGAGTTAGTTCTCCTTCCATCATCATATATTTGATCCATTTTACTCTCATCTACCACACCCTTCCCCCCTTACCCTCTGGTAACCACTAAACTGTTGTCTGTGTCTATGAGTTTTTGTTTTTGTTTTTTTTTTGAAGATTTTATTGGGGAATTGGGGGAGGGGAACAGACAAGTTGNGAACCCACCTCCGTCTAAGAAAATTGGACTTCGAGTCATGCTTAGAAAGGTGTCTGTCTACCATTTCCAGGTTTTAAAGGAATTCGCCTATGTTTTCTTAGAGCATGTATATAGTTTCCTTTTCAATATTTAGATCTCTGATCCATTTGGAGATTCTTTTGGTGTATAATGGAAGGTATAGATCAATGTTATATTTTTTCTAAATGTCTATCCAGTTGTCCCCTAACCCTTTATTAAAACATTCATCTTTTTCCCACTGATTTGAGATACCACCATTACCACTAACCAGATTTCCAGTTGTACTTATGTCTGTTTCTGGACCTTCTGTTCTGTTCTATTTATCTGTCCCTTCATGCACCAATTCCACACTATTTTAATTATAGAATTTTTGTGGTATGTTTTAATATTTGGTAGGGTCAGTCCTCTTTCTCTGAAACAATGCCTTTCTTTTCTAGATGTCTCCTGGCTATTTTTCCTGACTACTTTTCCATATGAACTTTAGAATCAACTTTCCTAACTTAAAAAAACCAATTTTTAAATTGGGACCATGTTACATTTATATATTAACCTGGGGGATATTTGGCATCTTCATGAAATGTTGAATCTTTCCCAAGAATATGGAATGTCTTTCCATTTGAACAAGGTTACTTTTTAGCACTTTTAAAGGTTTTTCTCTTACAGGCTTTGCATATTTCTTGTTCAATCTGTTCTTAGGTATTATATCTTTTGTTGCTGTTATAAATGAGCTCTTTACTTCCATGATCTCTTCTAATTGAAAATTGTTTATATATAAGGAGAATATTGATTTTATGTATTAATATTATACCCTATTACCTTATTACATTAGTTTTCTAATGTAATCATTTAAAACTAATGAAACTAATGTATTCATTTGTTTTTAAAAACGGTACTCGGATTTTCAAAAGAAATTCTCTCCTACAAACAGAGATACCATTTCTCTTTTTCTTTGATAGTTTTATTCCTCTAATGGCTTTCTCTTGTTTGTTACACTGATTAATGCCTCCATTACAACATTAGTGATATAGTGGGCATGTGTATAGTTTTTCCCATTAATTAAGATGTTGGCTTTTGGACTGAGGCCTATCTATATTTTTAAAAGTTAAGGAAATAACCATCGGTTTATGTTTGATTTAGTGTTTTTAATCAGGAATGGGTGTTATATTTTGCCAAATGGCTTTTCAGCGTTTAGGGAAATGATCATATGATTTTTCTCCTTAGATCTCTTAACGTTGTGAATTATTATCATTAATTTCCCAATAACAAACCATCCTTGTATTCCTGTAATAAACCCCACTTGGTCCCAAACATATTTTTTAAATATGCTGCTGGATTCAGTTTGCTAGTATTTTATTTATTGTTTTTGCTTTGATAGTCATATGGCAGGAAGCATTTTCAATTCCCGCTACAGTGCCACAGATATAAAAACGACTGAAATTCTTGCCCTGGAGTAACATCCAGTCTAGTAGTAGAAACAGGGAACCAGAGATCTGGAGTGCAGTGTACTGAGTGCTGGACCACAGGCTGGGGAGCACNGAATAGTATTCCATTGTGTATATATATATCACTCCGTTTTCATGGCTTACAAGGTAATATTAAACAGTTATTAGAACAGTTATTAGTCACATGATAGGGTAAGTTGGTTAATGGCCTTGAAAAATATGCAAAGGGTGTGGAATTAATTCATGCTTTTGAGCACAAGACTGAGATAATAATTGTGGTTGAAGATTACTTTTCTGACCTTGGAGCAATTCAAGTTTGAATGATGAGCATCTGAATGAGGATGGCAAACACTGAAATAGGAACCAAGGGGCAGATTTAAGAACCTGCAGAACACAGGTGTGGTGGGTGAGGGGGTGGGAAGTCAGGTCGCTGCAGGAACAAGTGAAACCCACCTCTCTCTCTGATAGCCCTTGCTTGTTCCAGGATCATATTTTCATGCTGCCATCTTTGGGTTTGATTTAATAACTCAATTTAGGAGAGACATTGTAACTTGCCCTTTATGCTTTGCAAACTAACAACAAGAAAAGTTTTGAGAAACTAGTGCCCAAGTAAATTCCACTCACAAAACTATTGAAACTTTCAAATTGTGAACTGTTGTGCATCGCTGGTGGGAGATGTCAAGTGGTGCAGCACCATGGAAAATGCTACAGTGGTTCTTCAAAAACTAAGCATGGAATTACTATATGACCCAGCAATCCCACTTCTGGGTGTATGTATCCAAGAGAATTGAAATCAGGGACTCAAACATATATTTGCACACCCATGATCACAGCTGCATTATTCACAGTAGTGAAAAAAAAAAAAAGAAAAAAAGGGAGCAACCTAAGTATCCATTGATAGACAAATAAACAGAATGTGATATATGTTATTCAACCTTAAAAAAAGAAGACAATTCTGATAATGCTACCACATGGATGAACCTTGAGGACATTTTGCTAAGTGAAATAAGCCAGTCGCAAAAGGGCAGCTAGTGTATGATTCCACTTCCATGATAAGTTACCTGGAGTAGTCAGACTCGGAGACAGAAAGGAGAATGGTGGTTGCCAGGGTCTGGGGGTAAGGCACTGAGGAATTAATGTTTAATGGGTTTAACAGGGTTTCAGTTCGGGATGACGAAAAAGTTCTGGAGCTGGATGGTGTTGGTGGTGGCACAACAAGGTGAATATACTGAATGCCAGTGAACTGTACACTTAAAATTGGATAATCATATATGCGTATATATTCTTCCACAGTAAAAAAGAATGTGAACTGTTATCTTGCATTGGTGATTGTTTTTCTTTCAAATCCTGGAAAATACAGATTATAAAATTCTCGTCTTATGTTCTGCCGGTTCTGGAAAGTTAACTACGGCTGTCCTCTTCTTTTCAATGTCGTTTGTCCTAAGAAAACAAAAGATGATGATGTTTCCTAGGCAAAGCACTCCTTGTTAACATTTTCATAACCAAACAGCAAAGTGTAATTTAAAGTTTATCTCAGCCTGTCACCTTGTTAAATCACAAAGGAGCAACGTTCACATCAGGTTTTATAGTAACAACTGGGGTGTCTTTAATTGTGTGTTTGGAGTGCACTTGGGGCTTTGTGAGCCTAAGGCTGTGGAAGTATTTGGGTTCTAGATGTCTGCCAAGAGCTGTCTCTCTGAAGGACCCCTAAATTAAAGGCCAACCTCATCCCTTTTGTGTAATGCTCAAGAAGTTGGAACTTCAGGCTCTGTACCACTGTGCCAAGTTTATTGTCAATGTACATGTACTTTGTGAAGGAATTAGCTCGGGTGTAGATAGGCCGAGGCTGGCCTCTGATGAAGCACCTGGCACATCAATAGCAGAGAGAGATTTGGAGCAGAGACATGGCCGTGTCCACTTACCATTCGAGGACCTGAGCTTTGTGAAGCTGGAGAATTCCATCTGCACTTGAAAGTGTTTCTTCTTGCTTTTAAATGAGCATTTATGGACTTGTGAGAAGAGTAGTCAAATAATACTAATATGATTGTAAAAGCATTCCATGCAGGATGCTGGGTAATTTAATTTTTGTAATAAGAGAAATACGGTAATTCCTTCTGGATAAAGTTTTGATCTCCTCTTCTACCTTTGTTTCTATCCCAGTTTAGCTTTGGAGAAGGCCTAATTCCTCCTCATCACGACAAATGCATTTTTTTCAAGCTCACCCCTTGTTTAGCAATTGATTTGGAGTTTCATTTTGTACACATTGCTTGATGCAGGAGACAGTTATGGAAAGGGAAGCCGTCTCTGAGCACGTCGCAGGGGGTTGGAATTGTGTTGATTTTGGTAAAATGGTGACACTGCGAACTCAGTATATGGAAACAACAGAATATTTTATTTTTCACTTTTGAAATTGGACATTTTAACCTGAGAGTGTTAACACAGCTCAACTGGCTCAGGCAAAAAACTTTGGCCTGGTGCCTGTATAGCCAGAAAAATAAAGATGCTTGTAAGTAAGCATTGGTGTTTTCTCAAAGAGTCAAAATCTACCCGTAAGAGAAATATCAGTCACTTCCTCACTCTGTGGCGTGTGTGTGCGCGCGCGCGTGCGCACGCGCACGCGCGCTTTGGGAGAGAACTGTAGATTTTAAGTTGTTTGATCATGTTGTTATATAGTCTGAACATAATATATAAGGCTCCAAGGCATTTAGCATGTAGGTAAAAATGAAAAAGGGACTAGTTACTAAAGGCAACTGCTCAGGAGGCCTCAATCACTGTTGCTTTTTATGAGCTCTGCTAAGATTTTATGTAGGAACCAGTATGATCTGGGGAGATTAGTTTATGTACCACCTTGATAAAGCCACCACCATTGCATTCCTGTAGTTGCATTTGACATATGTCTGCCATAGGTTTATAAGCTTCCTTCCCCTACTTGCAGCCTAGGCAGATCATCCACTTTTTTTTTTTCTTTTACACTTTATTGGAGAACAGTATGTTTTTCCAGGACCCATCAGCTCCAAGTCAAGTCTTAGTTTTCAATCTATTGGGTTGTCAGAAAAGTCATGACGCATTTTTACAACGAAAAACATAGAAAAAATACATCATGACTTTTCTGACAACCCAATAGTTGTGGAGGGCGCAGCTGAGCTCAAGTCAAGTCATTGTCTTTCAATCTAGTTTGGGAGAGTGCAGCTCACTGGCCCATGTGGGAATCCAACCGGCAACCTTGGTGTTATGAGCCCGCACTCTAACCACCTGAGCCAACCAGCTGCCCCAATGATCCACTGTTTTTGCATGATACTTTTACTCAAATGAACAAAAACTTATGCTGGCAGTATTTTCAAATACTATTTGTGCCTCTATTTTCCTACTGCTTATTTGGCAGCCAGTTTGGGGAGCCTTCCTCTATCTGAGGGGGAATACCGTTGGCCTTTTGCCCTGCCTCCTTTGCACCATCATGTAAATAGGGGGAGTGCAGCGTTGGGGAGCAACCTAGTCCCCACTGATGATGTGAGATGTGCTCAGTGGGTCACAGCTTTCAGCTGCACATTGCTGGAATTCCTTAGAAGAAATGGGTCACATAAACATGAAACTGTGATTCTTTTTTTCAGGGCTAAGTGTCTGCGTTTTCACTTCTTAACTCCTTGCCTTTGATCTTCTCAGGCAGACCTTGTTTTCCCTTTGGGCTCTCCTTTAATGCTGAGGGAAGGTGGCGGCCTGTGGAGGGTGCCCCTGGGGGAAGAGTCATCAGCTTGTCAGGCTCCGTTGTGGGAAACGGAGGGACTGGAGCTGAAGGTCTCTTCTAGGTCCTTTCAGGGTGTCTTTCTGTGGAAGGAGGATCCTGGAATTATTTCCTTCCAGTGTTCTTTTTGCCAGGTTTTAGGATCTTGTGCATTACGGTAACAAAACGGGCACCATGATTAGATGCTGTCTTTATGGCAAGACCTCATTTAACAGAACCACGATTCTCCTGGTTGATGAGATTTAAAGTGTAATGATCTTTTTCTCTCCTCCTCAGCAGCTACTCAGGCTGAATCTGAAACCTGTCAACTCCCACTGTGCTAGGATCAGGATGCCAGTACTTACCTGTTTGCCTGGTCCCCCAACTCCCTACCTGGCCTCCCTAAGTCCATTTTCTTTCCATTCCTCATGGCTCTACACACAAGTGTCATTGTTCTTTTCCAAGTATATTTTCAAGCATAGCTCTTAGAATAGCTCCAATCAGCTTGAAGGCCTCCACCCCACAGAGTAGGTCTAAGGGCGGGCCTGAGAACTTGCATTTCTAACAGGTTCCTTGGAGAACCACTGCTGTAGCCAAACTAGACTGTTGTAGTGTAACAGACCTCCAATTCTCCCTTGAATTTCTCTTTAGTGCTTCTTCCTTCACTTTGAATATTCTCCTTGGCTCATTCTACCCATCAAAATCCTGGACGTCCATCAGTGCTTTCCCTAATGCCACCCTTTTAAGGAAGCGACGGCCAACCCCTCCCAGCAGCTCTCAGCACGCCTTCCTTTGACCACAACCCTATTTCCTCTTTCACGGAAACCTACCACGTGCTATAGTTATTGATAGTCCACCTTATTTCTGCCTTCTGCATGGTAACCCCTGGGAGTAACACAGTATAACTCCTTTAGCGTTTGGTGGAAAAACAATGTTTGCGATAAGAAACCCTACTTCTAGTTGATTCTATTCTGTAGTTACAGATGCTGGCAAGGGCTCTGAGACCTAAAGGGCAGGGATTATACCTTTCTTATTCACATTTGAAGTCTCTGCAGCACCTGACTAATTGCCCATAGTAGGCCCATCATAAATATTTGTTGAATGAATAACAAGCTTCAATGCTCTAGGTGTTGCAGGTCTGAGACAGAAGGAGCCACCCCACTTCTGGGCCTATAATCCTCTCATAAACCGTGGGCCTTCCAGGAGAACATTTATTATTTTTAATGGACTGGTGTGTGGCATAGTTTAAACCTATTTATTATCTCTCAACACTTAGCCTTGAATAGTATCCATCAGCCAGGCAGATCAGAGGCGGGGTGGGGCAGGCTGTATCCCCAGGTTACTACTTTTCCCGAGCAGAAGACTTTGAAGAGGGTGGTGGAGAGTCATCTTTTATTTTAGCTCAATATAATTAGAGCAACCTTGTTCTGTGAAACACGAGCACTTCAGAAGTTGCTTATGGCCAGTGATGGTGGCTGAGCATCTATCTACCCATCGGGAAGGTTCGAGAAGCAGGGATGAGCAAGGGAGAAGAGGGGTATGTTTTTAAGGATTTATTTTTAGTACCTGACTTTAAAAATAAATCAACGTTGATTCATGCTCATCGTAAACAGTGAAACAGCACAGAAATAGAGCCCCACGTGAAAGATCCCCCCCCCCCGGGAAAGTATATTTTTATAATTTAAAGTGAATAGGTAGAGAGATTTTTGACGTTTTAAAGCCCTGAAAGGAAAATAAATGACATTCAGAACATAGACAACAATTAGCTACAGTTTTGTTGTTCAGGGCGATCACTATGTTTTTTATTTTTTATTTTTTTTGACATCCTCACCATTGTGAGCACGCCCACACATACCTGAGTACATACCTGAGGTTCCCAGGTATGTTTCAGCTTCACAGTTGAGTATTTCCCAGTTTCCAGCCTCAGCCAGCACTCTCTTAAGCAGATGCCCTTCATCAGGCTGTGGGAAAGAAAACGCAAAGGGATGAAATTCGTTTGATGATTCTTTTTCCCCTCTTTTCTTTCCTTCCTTCTCCCAGCGGGTACTCGTTGAGTGCTTCCTCAGTAGCCTCACTTGGGTGCTGGCCAGGCATTAGGGATACAGCAGTGAACAAAGCAGACCCAGGGCCCACCTCTCGGGGGGCTTACATCAGGATAGCAGCCAGGGTGGTCTCTGGAGTCAGATGGCCTGAGTTCAAGTCTCAGATCAGGCACTTACTAGCTAGAGTGACCCCATCCATAAAATGGGAATGATAAAAGTACCTACCTCAAAGGTTACTGTTGGGAATAAAAAAGGTAACGCATATAACATGATGAAAACAGAGCCTAATATTGGGTAAGTGCTCAATACGTGGCCGTTATTATTTACATTTGGGGTGGGGGCAGACATTAAAGAAGAACGAATATGTATGAAGTTATAAACAGATAAATTCTCTAAAGGAAAGGTGAAGGATGCTATGAGGGAGTCTAACAGGGGGTCCTAATTTCGAGGGGGAGTCAAGAAGCATATGAGTGGCTGGTGGTGAGAAGGAGGCTTGTGTGGCAGGGGGAGGGGTCAGACCACGTGGGGCCCAAGGGCATGGGTTCACTTTAGTCATGTTAGAGATAGGAAATGAAGGACCAGAAAGATTGTTGCTTTTCCCAGGTCACAAGACTGGTGACAGCTAAGCCAAAACTCAGCTCTCCTTAACGCCTAGAAAATCCTTTCCCCTCAAACTTTTATCACTTTCAGTTCTTATCAGAGGCAAATCTAAATGTCCTTAGATTTGTGGCTGGTAGGGTGGCAGGTCCTCTTACCCAAAGAGGGCAAAGTGTTAAGTGAATATACTCTACCACCCCCACCCTCTTGCATGCTCCCTCCATCTTTTCTTTCTTCCTTGAGGTGGTGGATTTCAGAGGTGTATGTTGGATCATAGTGGATAGCTGAATTAGGGGATGACTCAGGCTGTTCCTTTGTTTTAAGATTTAAATAATCTGATCCAGGTGTCTCTTTATGCATGCCCCATCCATTTATCCATCTATTTATCTAGCCAGCCAGCCAGCCAGCCAGCCAGCCAGCCAGCCAGCCAGCCACTTATCCACTTGTTCATTCATTTATTCATGCAAGCCACAAATATTTATTGAAGAGCAGCTATAAATCAAGCATTTATGCAAAGCATTTTTGATAGTCAACTAACTGAACCTGGTCTCTGCCCTCGTACAGTTTACAGTCTATCAGTAATAAACCGACAGCTGCTTATCCGTGTGTCTATAGTATGATTTGTGCTCTCAACGTGCTATGGGGTTCAAAAAAGTGTGAGAGGTGATTCAACCCGCATGAGGAGTGTACAGCTTTGTTGATCCCACTAGGCTGTTTCTTTACTGGCTTGTTTATTTTTAATTTCCAAGATAGGGGCCGGGACAGTCCCACATCTCATCTCCTAAACCCCACGGTCACAGATGCTCTATGAAATGGATTGGGACACTGTGGTAGCAGCACATGGCACCCAGTGAGGAACAGAATTTCAGGAGCCATTTTTTTTTTATTTTTTAATTTCCTTTCTGGCCTCTTGAGTCTGGTTGATTTTGTCTAGAGCCCTGATAATCTCCTAGACAAAATATTTTAATCTTCTGCACCTCCAGGGACTTGGAGGAAGGAATATTGTGGCTGAAATCCTAAATATTTTGGAGTATAATTAATGCAAGTGTTACACGGCAGATGCTGTTTACTACAATCTCTACCCCAAGAGAGCGTGTCAGTATCTGTGTATATGGAAATATACATGTGGACTCGTACATTTTTACAGTTTCCCAATTCTGTATTCCTTTTCCCTTTGAGGCTACCCCTTACCTTCCTCCTTCAGTCCTTGGTTTCCTTAATATATATTTGGTTGTCGGAAAAGTCATGACGTATTTTTCTATGGTTTTTGTTGCAAAAATGTGTCATGACTTTTCGGACAATCCAATATTTTCGTCTTTGACTTCAGAAAAAGATGAAAAATGATCACTGCCTGACTGATGTAAGCTTCAATTATTATTGTTATTCCAGTGGACCATGCCTTTTTATAGATACGAAAACTTTAATCCAAAGGAGTGACTATCTAATTGTTGAACTTTAGATGTGTGCGGGGCTGATTTTTGGGGCCATAGGATTTCCCATGCGTTTTTGAAATCACAGCGTATGTATAAGGTATAGGCATCACACTGGCTGCATTGGTGAGGCTGTAAAGCTGGGCGTTTTTCGAATAGGGTGAAGTCCATTGTGCTACCCCAGTTGATGATGCTTTATTCTAATTTTGTGGAAAAGGTAATCAGGTTTAAAAATATGTGTATTAACCCCACACCATGTACCCAGCATCCTCCCTACAAGAACCCCCCAAAAGGAGGCATTGTTACTTGATTTTACGCGCAAGGCAGCTGAAGATTCTAGCAGTGAAGGGACCTGCTCAAGGCCACATGGCTAAGAACTGGTGTTGGGGTTGAGACCTGGGCTGTTGGGTCTGGATCACCTGCCTGAGTGAAATTCAGCGCCAGCGTCACCACTGCCTCACCCTGACTTTCAAGTTATTACAAGTTAAACGTACAAATAGGCCAGGTCGGTTCCATCTTGAAATAACATAGCAGTTAGGCTGTAGATAATAGTATGCTCGAAATAAAACAATGCTGACAACAGAGCAAGCACGGTTACCTGCTGTAGGATTTGTTGGTAGAGAGGGTGCAGAGGTCTTTTCGGTGCCAGGACGGGGTTCGTACTGGGCTCCGAATTCTTGGCGTTTTCAGATTGGTTCCATCTGCCTTCTAACCCTCAGCCCTGCCTGGGGTTCCTTCTGTGACCACTGGAATTCTGAATTCAGCAAGGTCATTAGCCACCTGGATAATTGCACCTTTCCAACTTTTAAGACAAGCAGCTAGAGGCAAACTGCAATAAATGACTTGTAATTCTAGGTCTTAGATCTTTGCTTGAACATAAAACCAGCTCTCCACTTCCTTAGATTCACAACCTGGAGAAATCAAAGCTAAACATTACCAGAAGTCATTATCTGCTATTTAAAGCATGTCGTAAAATGGAAACATGCTGCCTCCTTTTTAAGGGCACCCATCCCTCATTTTGCCAGGCTTCCGTAGGGACTTTTATAAATAGGGACACATGCGTCCCCCTGGCCCTTTCTCCCCACAGGGCTGGGATTGTCTCTGAGGAGGCAGCTTGACCCTGTGCTTCAGGGAGAAGAAGCGTTGCATTTCCTGTTGGGGCTTTCAAGTTGCTCTTGTTTAGGTTGCTGCTATTTTATAAGCCTGCCTGAATATTGAAAGGCAGGAGGCCGGTTGGCCTCGGTGATGTTGGCCGTGGGGCATTAGAATGACAGAGCAGCTTTATTTAGGATTGCAAAAAAGCAGGCCATATGTACTCAATTATCCCATTTTGAACGCCTTGGCCCTTTGTACCACATTGCCCCTGCAAAGCCCTTTTGTGCAGGCCACCACTCACTGTTATTTGTAAGACCTGGGAACAGGCCGTCGGCAGGGAACACTCGCTTTGTATCATGGGTACCGCCAACCCTCCCCACCGTCCTCCCTGCAGAATGCAACTTCCTGTGCACTTCTACCGTAACTCAATTTGCTCCGAGAAAGTAACTGCGAAGGTCACTTACACTGACGTCCGCAGACTAATAGGGCTGAGTGGTCGCAGCATGGGCTTCGAAGTCTGGTCTGACCTAGGCCCAAACCCCAATCTAGCTGTCTGAGCTTGGAAAAGTTACCTCACTTTTCCGAACCTCAGTTCCTCCATTTGAAAGTGGGGTGAAGTTCCAAGAAAGCAGCTTTTGGTGCCCAGAAGGACAATGGCCCGGGTGACCATCGCTTTGTGTGTGGGTTGCCATGAGCCTGGTGTCTGACACAGTAGATGTTTAATATGTATCCATCACTTTCCTCTCCCCCTATTTTCTCATAGATATTCACTCAGCAAACGTTGATTGATCACCCTTTGGTGTTTCAAGATGCGTGCCTTTGGATTTTTATCTGGGAAAATGTCCTAAGAGTAAGGATTTCAAGCTGTCACAACAGATCATGGGGTAGATATTTACTATTGTGTGTGGAATGCATTATTGGGACCCCTAAGTACCACACAGCTGGCATCTTCCCCCCTTTAAAGATTTTCTTACCTGTATTTCATATTGAATCAAGAAGTAGACTTTTTATATCATCTCGTAGTTCCATGATGCATGTTTTCCTGCCTCCAACAGCATGAAAGCCCCTTCCCCAGGGCCTCGCCTGACTCTCCACACCCCGACTGTCGGCCTCCCATGTCTTGGCATCTCTGTTCGTGTCCTTTATTCCTGTGATTCTGAAAACATTCCGAAGGTGTTTGTGGCCACGTTTATATTCCGGCACCAGAGCCAAAAAGAAGCAGAGGAGGGTTGGTGCGTCCACGTGTCCTCAGGTGGTACAAGAGCTTCTGGGCAAAGCTTCCATGGGACCTGATGTCAACTCGAGCTTCTTGAATGTAGTTAGGGAGAAGGTGCAGTTCCTCACGGGGGTGTAATCCCCAAGCTGTTCAAGCCCATGCACGGATCGCTCCCAGGGAGCCAGCAATTAGCTTAAACATCTTCACACAGAGATCTACCAGGTTTATTTCACGTATCCTTCTGCAGTCATTGGCATGCCAGCCTCGGGCGCCAGTGACACCGGGAAATAATGGGTGGAGACTTGGACAGGGGTCTCAGGAGGGGCCTGGAAGATACCTCAGGCCTAGGAAGGAGGGACCAATACAAACCATACTGGAGCCTTATGGGTGATAATCGTTCGCATATGAAATATGCCAGCTAGAGTATAAATACTATTTGGAACATCACCCTGGAAACTGTACTAATTTGAAATCGTAGTGAAATGCATCCTTTGTGTTGTAAAGATCTCTTCAATTCCTCTTATGGCTCTGCTTCAATCTCCAAGCAAATAATTCCCCTTAAAATTTCAAGATTTTATATTTTTCTTGTAGAGGGCTTTATTTGCTGAGGTATTTCTTAATTGTTCATTAACAGCCCTGATTGGGGCTATAAAAGGGAGTCAATGTGTTTAGCATCCTCTGTAAATTCAGGCCTCTTGAGTACCTTCTAGCACACAATCTCCCTAATACACTGGATTTTTGTGCACACCCGGGTACCAGATTCTATTAAAGGGACCATTACTGTAGCTTATTGTTTTTGTAAATGCAGTTTATTCTAAGCAGAGTATGCCAGAATTATTTCTATAATTCACAGTGGTTATTATCATGAAGGTGTGTGCAAAGTATACTAATTCCTCTTTCTATAGGATAAAACAACTAAGGCACAGAAATAATCTGCTTTCTTGAATCTTCTAAGAATCTAGGGGAAATAGTGCTTGAAGTGCATAATAATAACAACAACAACAATAATACACGTATGTTCAGCCAGCAACTCCAATTGCCATAAGTATGATGTAGTCACAAACTACATTTCCATAGTAATTATAGCACAACTGGTACCTTTGCTTGGGAAAGCAACACAGCCATATGACATTGCTGGGGTACCAGTCACCCAGGCTTCCTGTGTCATTACCTCAAAGATGGCTGCCGCCGTAGCTTGTTCTGGGCTAATGGAACAAAGCAGCCTTCCTGAGGAAATGATTCCGATTGCCAGCCTTTGCTGTGTTCAAAGAACCAGGTGAGGCATCCAGAGAGTTCCTTTTTGTTGACTCCTACTGTGGGCTGTCTTGCATTTACTCAAGCTCAGTGTCCTGGGATATCTGAGCCCCTTTTTCTTCTCCAGCTCCCTGTAAAGACTAAAGGCATAACTATGGGAAACAATCTTTTGCTCGGATAAGAGAAATGGGGGTCACTGGGTACAGAAATAGGATGTAAGGCCTGGAACCTTCATCATGCCTGCACCAGAGTGGTCCCCACTTCTTCCCATTTGCATCTGCCCTGGGCACCCCCATCCCCACTATCGTTGCACAAAGGATGATGTATTTCACGTGATATGTCTTAAGTTGATTTTTGTAGTGAGAGGGGAAGAGGAGTGGGACTAGAAGACAATTATCCAATCAAATAATGTATCTCCTATATGCAGTAATGTATTCTTGACATCAAAAGGACAACTTCAGGCTGTGGAGTAGCCTAAGACACAGCTGCACATAGCGATGTAGGCAGTTATTGGTCTGTAGAATTAACCTCAATGGCTGCTTTGAGGCATAAGATGCATCTCTACTGAAGGAAGCCAGGAGAATCCTGGAGAGTATATCTGGACACCAAAGCTCTCACCCTGGGGTGCAAGACTATCTTTGGCTGCAGCTGTGCCAATTTGGTGTGCCTTGGGTCAGATCATCGCCAGGTGGGACCCTCTGTCTGTAGGTTACTTCTGCTACCTCTTGCTTTGCTTTTTTAAAATTAAATATCTTAAATTAGTTTATAAGAAGTTATATTTTAAGTGGTAAATTAAAATATCTTTATGTTTATAAAAGTATGTGTGTGTGTGTGTCTCTGTGTGTGTATACTTAGGGGTGCCAAAAAAATGTATAAAAGTGGAAACTTTGGTCAACGTTGCTCAAGCAGTAGTTTGCCATAATCAGAAGTGTCTGGACCCTGATGGTAACTACTTTGAGCACCTCTTGTAATTGCAGAAATCAAACATGACTTGTATTCATCTTTTGTTGTCGGTATATATTGAGTATTACAATTTTAATACAGTTTTCCTTCCTTAACATGTGTATACATTGTTTTGGCACCCTTTGCATGTATATGACATGTGATCAAACAATACAGTGAATGTTTAAAAAATTTATCACAGTAAAAGACACATTGCCATTAATCCCCCTCAAAATACTCACCCTCGCTTGGAATACACTTATTCTTGTCACTTTCTGAAGCAGTTCTGGAAGTCCTCTTTTGTGAATGTCTTTAATTGTGCTGTCCTGGCCGCCTCCATGTCCTTAATCATTTTGACTTTGGGGAAGAGTCAGAAGTCGCATGGTGCCCGATCCAGTGACTAAGGTGGGTGAGGACACACTGTAATGTTTTTATTTGGCAGAAATTGCCATATACCAGAAGCGATGTGTGACATGGAGCATTGTCACGATCGGGGATGCTTTATGGCACACTTTAAAACATACCTCTCAACCGTAGCTCACACCCCACTGGCTGCACTGAACAAGTTGAAACTTGTCACACACTGTTACTGAGGTTAGACGCACCACTTCCCTTATTGAAGACCCCTGCCTTTCTGCTGGATGGCACTCAGCAGCAGCATTCACCATATGTTTTGACCACAACAGAAAGGCTCCGTGTCACACATCACTTCTGGAATGGCAATTTCTGTCAAATAAAAACGTTACGGTGTGTCCTCATCCACCTTATTCACCAGATCTGGCACCATGTGAGTTCTGGCTCTCCCCTAAAGTCAAGATGACCATGAAAGGAAAACGTTTTGAATAGATTCAGGACATTGAGACAGCCATGACAATACAACTAAAGACTCATGAAAGAGGACTTCCAGAACTGCTTCAGAACGTGGCAAGAACAATGGGATAAGTGTATTTGAAGCGAGGGGGATTAATGGCAATGTGTCTTTTTCTGTAATAAATTTTTTTAATTTAAACATTCACCACATTTTTTTATCACACCTCATATATATATATATATATATATATATATATATATATATGTGTGTGTGTGTATATATATATATATATATATATATATATATATATATATATATATATAGAGAGAGAGAGAGAGAGAGAGAGAGAGAGAGAGAGAATATGGAAAAGCATAGAAAGAAACCAAGAATATAAAATCATCTATAATCCCACTTATACAGAGACCACAGAATTAAAAGTCCAGATGATTTTGACAGTGGAACAGTCACGTCTGAATCAGCATGAGGACATGTAAGTTGGGTGTGTGTTTTGCTTTGCAGGTCTGAGCCCTGCTCGTCGGAGGGAGGAGCCTGCGGCCCTGAGGCCTAGCGCAGTGCTGGCATGGAAAGGGAAGAGTAGAGCGTTGCCAAATGAATGGATGAAGCAACTAGGATTCAGGGCACGGAATTAAGGCATGACTTGCTATAGGAAACATGGTGAAATTTCTGGGGTGTTCATGTTGAATGAAACCATAGGATGATCTACATTCTAAAGGGTTGGGGAGCTTTTCTCTCCTCTGTGCTAAGTTAATAGTTTCCACTTTCTACTCCCCACCTTCCCACAATTCCTCCAAACACACACACACACACACACACACACACACACACACATCCATTTTGCACACCATCATCCTTTGGTTAAAGAAAAGTGTACATTTCCACCACGCATTTGTCATTTCCACACCAGGTGCAGACACCCTCAGGTCTGCTGAAAAATGTAAAGCCAAAAGGAGCTGCAGCAGGGGGCTGCCTTGGGGAGACACTCGTGGGTTCCCTTTTGAGCAGGTTTCTTTTCTCAACAGATAATCCTCTGTTAGCTAACGAAGGGCCCCTCACATCAGACCTCTCTCTTCTCTGTTCTCACCTCTGTTCCAGGGACATTTTCTTGGCAATTGAAACCGAAATGATAGATTGGCAGTGGGACTCCACGTGGCTAGGGGTAAAATCACCAATGATTGCACATAATTGCGGAAAAACAGTTTTGAATTTTATTAACGAGGTGCTCTAAACAACATCTTTTAGCCCGGAGTCCCACTTCACAGGGAGTTCACAGGAGTTCATGGGCTGTAATTCACATTTATCTCTCCACACGGACAGCATCAGGCGCTGCGTTCCGTAATTGACACAAGTTGGTCATTTTCAGGGGCCGTTCTCTCTCTGAGGTTATAGAATAAACAGGCTTGTTGGAGAGCTGCACTGATTGGGCCTCATCCAGGGGGCCAATTGGCCACTTCTGCTAGAGTTTTTTTTTTCCCTGAGTACCCATGTCACTTGGTTCGGGAAATTGAGGAGGAGGCTGGGGGAAGAGGCAAGGGAATATCTTTATTTATAAAATGATGTGTCTTTTCCTTCCATTTGCTTTCTCCCACCCAGGGTCCAACGTCTCTAGGTTGAGCCAATTTTTGATGTACACAGCAAGGTTTCTAGGGTAGAGAGGGGAGGTGGGGGGTGGGCTTGCTCTTGGGGCTACAGGCTACTGTTTCCCTCAGTGTCACATCTCAAAATAAGACATTTGTGTTACCAGCACAGATCCCCGTGACCCTGGCCAGCCCAACTGCTACCTTCCCGATAGGTTTACCATGGAAACCTGTGACTGTTTTCATGTGTTTATTTAACATCTTGAGGCCATCTGCTCCGGGCTGGGCGCACAGGGAGTATGAAGATGAAACCAGTGGCGGCCCTTTGGGTGTTTATTAGATACTGCGGCTTTTATTTATTTCCCAGCCAGATTATAAGCCGCTCCAGGCCAACATCCTTGCCTTCCCTGTTCTATCTTTGGATCGTCTATAGAACCCAGCACGCAGCAGACACTTAGAGAACATTAACAAATGGGTTAATCTCACAGAGGAGAGAAGACAAGTCCAGACGTACATGCAGAGCTGGAAAAGGAAAAAAAACACATAATGAGGCCTCTAGAAGGTCACAGAAAGGGCTGTAGGACTTAGTGCCCCTTCTGTCTGGGGGAAGCCAGGAAGGCTTCGTGGAGAAGCTGGCCTGAATGATGGGTGAGTCTGATCGGGGGAGAGTGGAGGTTGGCATTTCAGGGGTGCATTCACAGAACATGAGTGCACACGGGAGAAAGAATGTGAGGTGCCCTTGGCTTTGACTCGAGAATTAGACATGTGTGTGAGGACGTAGTTGGAGATAAAAGGAGAAATGCAGTTTGGAGGTAGGTCCTGGAGGTCTCGAATAGCAGGGTAAGGATGGGGCTTGATTCACTGGCCATGAGGAGTTTTAAAGAGTTTTGAATGTCAGGTCATGTGACCAGTCACACAGCAAGGCAGAGCCAGTGGCTTGTGGAGGATGGAAGGAGAGATGTGGCCACTCCCTCTGGCCATTGGACCGCGTTTGGAATATGGGAGAAGTGCAGGAAGGAAGACAGTTCTTAGGCAAGGCAGGGGAAAGGGACCCTCAGAGTCGTAGCTTGAGTGATGGTCCAATATTCTCCTTTTAGAGGCATTTTATTTTCTTCCTCAGCGGAGTTCGGCGTGATCTCGTTTCCGTTCTGAGGGCCCAGTGTCTGCATTGTTACTGGTGTTGATGAAAAACATCCAGCCTAAGAGAAAACTCAGAAGAGTTTATTTGAGCCAAACTGTTGACAATTGCCGGGAAGCAAAATCTCAACGGATTGAGAAAATGCTCTGAAGAATGGCAGTTTTACAGCTTAGTTTATACATAAAATCAAAGGAGGAAGGTTACATGAAATCCATTGGTGATAGATTCAGGGGGTGGGAGAAAGCAAAGTGGGGAAATCTCTAGGATTGGATAAAAGTAAATTAGAGAGACAGATACTTCTTTTACATAGGTGGGTGCAGGATAGCTAACAGTTAGATTTTTACAGCACATAGAGAGATGGTAATCAGGAGACAAGCATGATAATGAGGAATTTTGCAGTTTCCACCTCTGGTCTAGAAAAAGGATTAAAGATGTTATCTTAGGTACAGAAAGACAACAGGCCCACTGAAAAGGTACAGATGAACTTAATGAGGAAGCTGAAGATGTGACTTCCCACCATGGTCCACTTAGTTAAAAATTTGTGTGTGTGTGTGTGTGTGTGTTCACGCCATCTTAGTTTTAGTCTCCTACGCTTGTCAGGTTTAACCTGTGGCCCCTTTTCTGTCCACACGGGTCAGGCCAGAACAGAAGAGGGGGGATAAAAGCATTTCCAGAAGAAGTGTTCGCCCAGGCTGTGCTCAGAGAGCCCGGAGCCCCCTCAGCGCACACATCAGATCTTTGGTCGCTTCATCCCTGCGTGGGAAACTCAGCAGGTTGCACAGTGGGCACCGAGGGTAAATCCCAACTTGTTCTCAGATGCTTCTCTTTGCGGCAGAAACCAGGCTGCCCCTGAACAGGTGTTTGGAGCAGCGAGGTCTGCAGCTTTTTTCTTCCCCAGAGACCCCTCCTTTCATAAGACACAGAAACCTCCCCACAGCTCCATCCTCTGTTCTCCCCAACCCGTGACGTTTGGTTGTCCTTCAGTTACCACAGCCTGATTTGTTTCTGGAGACCGAAACTTTATCCTGAGGAAATATGGCAGCTCTAAAGCTCACCCCAAGGGAATGTGCATCTGGCTTTGTGTTTTCTTGGTGTGATGTCTCCCAGGAATGGGCCTGAAGGAAAAGACTAACCACGTGTTGCTAAGCTCATAGTCTCTTATGAAGGAAAAGGCCCAGTTTCCAGCCAAATGGGGTCTGGCTTGGCTGGGCATGGGATGGCAGCAGCCACCGCAGGGTCCCCAGAGACCTGGCTGAGGCCCTGTGTGGCCTGAGTCACGAGAGTCACGCAGTAGGAAGTCTCTCCCTGCTGGAGATCAGCAGATCCCCCAGGCACAGGGGTGTCGGCTCCAGCCCCCTCGCGGCTGTCTAGCTTTCTGCCTCTTGATGGGACCAAAACCGAGCTGGCTTTGGAGTCCTGCTTCGAAAACTCAAGGCAACTGGCAGGCGTAGTACTCATGGGAGGAGGGCCTGGGCGTCTTCTTGTCCTGTGGAATCCCGTGTTAGGTCTGAGCTCGGGCTCTTCTTGGTGTACCTGCGTGGGGGGCCTGCTCAGGACCTGCCCTCCACCCAAAGCCTTCCGATATGACGGCCGTGTCTTACTTCTCAGGCCAGATTGTGGACATGTGTTGCTCGTGATAGTCTTCTTTACGCTCCTTTGTGTTTCTGAAAGAGTTCATGGTAATTTTTTATAAAGAAAAGAATCCCCTTCTCTTTTTTCTTCTCCTCTTCTTCCCTTCCTTTACCCACAAACCATGAAAGAACGTTCTGTCAGGAGCCAGTTAGTTCCCTCTTGGACGCAATGTTTTCTTCTCTGTTTCTTTGAAAATGCAGCCTGACCTGTTGGCGCCACATCATATCAAACACTTTTATTTTCCTTTCGGCACAAGCTCCTGGAGTGGGCCACCAGGATGTTCCTCATGGCGGGGGGACCTGGGAGAGAGCTCGAGGCTGGGGGTCAGTGAGAGACGATGCCCCATGGACGCATCTTCTCCCTGCCCCTCCCGGACCCTCCAGATAAGATGGTCCATCTCTGGGTGGAAGTGGGAGATGAGAGTGGCCCCCAGTTCAGTGCTCGGTAGATGACATTTGGAGCCTTCCATCGTAGAAGTGCCTTCTCAACATCTCATTTGGAAATGAGAGAAGTGTATTGTTCACCTCCATTTTGAAGGTTGGGAATTGGAGCCTAGAGGGATTAAATGGCTCCCTCATGATAAAATAGGAAAGGGTGGAGCTGGGGCTTGAAACTCCCCTCCTGGCTGGTCAGTGTGCTGCCTCTCCAGCCTTGCTCCTCTCCTGGGAAGGGTACAAACCCTTGGGGTTCCTTTTTACCTTCTGCTTCATTCTCAATGATTTGATTGCCCTCTTCTATTCACCCCCCCCCCCCCCCATTGACACATTGGTTGTGAAACCGAGAGTGAGTTTAAAGGAAAAAACGAGCGCAGGCTTTCTCTCCCCGCCCTTGCTGGGACACAGCATGGCCCCAAATCCTACTGGGTGCTCTGGGCTCGCCTTTCTCTATGATCCATTGAAGAGCAGCAGCCCGGGTGGCCGTCGTCAGCTGTCCTGCTAGCATGACTTCAGTGTGTCCCTGGCATTGCAGCCCAAGTCTGTTCCCTTGGTGTGACTGCGTGAAGTCACTTGAGAGGTGTCACTGTGGCCTGACTGGCTGCCTTCGCGTGCACCATCCTACTTTTTACCCTGTTGCTATTCCTCATGGCCGCTCTTTAGTGGAGTACCAGCCACTTAATGAGTACTTAATACCCATGAATTGAATACCATTATTCTACAGCTGGCATTTTCCATGACTTTAATTGCGAAAGGGTTCCAGTCATCATTTTTGTGCGTTCTCCCTGAAGCTAACGCCGAGTGAAAACTTAACCCAGTTAGTTTAAAGCTCAAGTTAATCAAGAACATAAATGCGCTTTTTAGGCCTATTGACTGATATTCTTTAAACTCAGTGTGGTTTTTCCAAGGAGTGTGTGTGTGTGGGGAAACCCCTAATGTAGCCAGAGCATTGTTTTTTTCAATTAACCTACTTCAGTTTTGATTTCCTCTTGGTTCAATTTAGGTCAATCTCAGATTTTTAAGAATGAACCTCTGGAGGGAAAGGAAATTAACTAGGCCCGACGGGGGCCCGGTTACCACAATTAACCCCAAAGACAGACTCTCCTGCTGATGGGGGGCCTGGAGAGGGGCCATATGACCACTTCAGGCCATCACCTCACATAGAGGCCCTGGTGGGAGTGTCCTCGTTTCTTACTTGCTGCCTGGTTAAGTCAACATCACATGCTATGGCGCCTACTGAGAGTTTTCCAATTTCTCATGCCCTGTCTGTCTTTTAGAGTGGTCTGTGTTCTCGCTTCTCCTGAGTTGAGGGGTCAGCAAGCTCTTTCCTGCCAGGGCTTCCTGGTGGGGTTCAGGGCTGGGAGGGACAGCCTCAGGCAGACCTAATCCAGGGCTGAGGAGAAGGAAAGGGAGGCCTGGGGGAGAGGGACGAGGCTGGGGCGGGAAGACAGAGCCAGGCTGCCTTCTAGGTGGGGAGTAGGGCCGTCACTCCCTGGGCCCTGGGCTGTAAATCACCTGCAAAGTCTTCTTTGCCTCTCATCTTCATTAGAAAGCATTTACGCCTCGTGCATGCACATGTGCATGCACATGTGGCCCGTGCTGGACCTTTTGATCCTCCCATTCCTCACTGCTGATTTAGATAATGAAGGATGCAGTGTCTCAACTGCAGAGTTCCACTCCACTGCAGAATTTCCTGACTGAGGGGGGAGCCTGAGGCTACCTGGAGGTAACCGTGGGATAGTCGTTATACCTGGAATGCCAATTTTTCTAAAATTTGACATCTAAAATGCAGTTTCCTCCTTTCCCTATAGTGAGATTCCCACAGTCCTTCCGTGCCCCTCTCCATGACATTGTGTTTTTGTCAAAGGGACCAGAATTTGAAATGTTGTTACCAGGGAAATGTATTTCACAGGAAGTACGGACATATAGGTGGGACCTGAACTTCTGTGTTTATAATTTGGTGGAAACCTGATAAATGAGGGGCCCCTTTGAGACAGGTATTCCGTGGCTGAGGGCCACCTCTGTACCCGGGTTTAACATTGCCTAGTGCACACCCAGTGTCTCCGAGACTTAGATACACACGGTGTCCTCTTGTATGTAGTGTCCAGACCACAGGTGCCCCAGAAGTACTCGCACCCAGAAAACTGCTCCCTTGGCAATTGACTTGTCCTCTCCAAAAGACCTAGGCATTTTTCTTTCTGGAGATTGGTACATCTGCCAACATTCCTGACAGGTTTCCAAAACCCAGACCTAAGTTAGAGTCCAGACATTGTATTTCATAGGAGCACAGTTTCCATGTCATCGTCTCAGTTTCCAGGGGTTGGAATAAGTCCATGTATTACATTAAGGAAGGAGAAGGCCCATCAGAGGCCAACCCTTTCACCTTCTCCAAAGGTGAAGGAGCTCAAAGAATATAAACACAAGTGGCCACAAAACATTTTTGCATTCACAGCAATACTTACCCATCATGTAATTCTAAGCAAAGCATAATATGTTTTTCCTGCCTAGTAGAACTCCCAAAACAAGTTATATTTGAACAGAGTTGACCAACAATTAAAAAGAAATTTTAAGAGGAAAATCTTTTCCCACCTATGATGTATAGGGCTCTTATGTTACCAAAATGACCCGTTTTACTGAATTGACAAATGCCACTCTGCTTCCTGTTGTCAGAGGTTATTTTAAATTTCTCTTCTCTAGCCGCTGAGGCCATGTAGAGTAGAAATCTTGGCTATTGGTTCACATGGGCTTACTGTGATATACTGACACGAAAATGAACAGCTTAATTTCCTCCACTTTCTGGTTTGATTTTTGTTTTATCGTTTTCTTCTTCATTGGGTGTATCTTACCTTGATGTTTTGTTTTCATTCTTCCATATTCCTTTAATTCTTTTCTGAAATCGTTGAGTCTTATTTTCCTAGAATCTTCCAGACTCTCTCAGTTTGCAATTTGGATCTGTCCTTCTTTCATTCTCAATTTCAACTTAAATCAAGAAATATTTTCTCAGTGCCAACCATGTTCCCACACTAGGCCAGAAGCTCTAAAAAAATATGCAGATAAGTAAGACGGAGTCCTGTTCCTAGGAAGCTTATGGTCTAATAGGAGTATGGGAGAAGAAAGCAAATATATAAATAACTATAACATAAGACAGAACATGGCAGTGCTGAAAGAGAAATGCTGACCAACAAGATGAGAGTACTTGGGAGTTTAGAAGAGGGAGGCACCACGTTCGATGGGCTGCATAAGGAAAGGCTTCATGAAAGAGGTGACATTTAAGTTGGACCACTCTGGACACCAGTGGGATCGCCCATTCTTTCTTGCTTAAATCTTTTTTCTTCACCCTTTCCTTAAGTTTCTCTTCCTTTTCCCAGACTAACACTCTTTACCCGCTGTTTATTTTTGTCTCAGGCTGAGACGAAAGACGTCCTCAGGTTTGGTTTATGGTCGGTGCTAGATGACAGCACAAGGAGAAGGAATGGTGGCTGAGTAAGGGCCTGGCCCCTCCAGGACCAGCCCGGTGCCACAACATGACATGGTCCGAAGGAACCTCACCTCATGTTGCGAGGATCTGTGGAATAATTCCTGTGGCGAGGAGTCAATTCCTGAGAAGGACAGAGGTTCCCGATTTTGAGCATGCCTCCCTGAGCCTAGGGAGGTATTGGTGCTTCGTCCCAAAGGACATACCTCTCTTCAGGTCGTGCAGGGACAGAACTTCGTTCCCTTCCATTCCTGAAAGCCAGTGGAGGCCTTTCCTCCTCTGAGGAATCATTTCATTTGTCAGTTTGTTCATTCATTCATTCATTCATTCATTCATTCATTCATTCAGCGTGTGCTCCATGCCGGGCATCATGCTGGGCTCAGGGACAGCAAGGAAATTGAACCTAGTTTCTGCTCTGGAAAGTCTTACAGTTCAGTGCTGGGGAATTGGGGGAAGGGGAACAGACAAGTTGCTGTCCTTTTGTTCTTCAGTCTAGTTGTGGAGGATGTTGCTTCACT